>NC_066598.1:1075000-1142500 GCF_905475345.1 Vespula vulgaris | reverse complement strand
TTTACACAAAAAGAAAAGTATATTGCTGGAGGACGTTATTATCCAATTCAACATTTGCATATGTCAATGGCATAAACTTTATGGCCAGGATGTTTTCTACGTACGTGGGCACGTACATTAGATACATGTTTAGTCCTATAAGAACAATAAGGACAATTGAACCTTGGCAATTGGCCACATTCAAATTTCGAATGATAGTAGAGATTGTTCTTGTGACTGAAGACACTCGGACAATTTGGACATGGAAACTTTGGCTTGTCCGTAGGTAGACCACCACCATTGCCGTTATCCTTACGTTGACAAGACTGACGTTTATTGCCTACGATTGGTAGATAAACGAAGTCTCTTGGTAGTATATATTCTGAAACAGAAAGCACAACAAGGGTCAAGGTATAAAAAACCCTATATATCATTTTCTTTGTAAACTCGATTTCTGAATACGTAGTGTTGCTGAAGCATTTGTCGTTTCAGAATAATCAATAAGATTCTCCTAAAAAGAATGAAGAAAAGAAAGAGGTATAAAAAGAAGGAAGGGAGGAAGGGAGGAAGGAAGGAAGGAAAAAAAGAAAGAAAAAAAAGACAAAAAAAAACGAGAAGAAATAGAAAAAAAGGAAGAAAAAAGAAAGAACGATAGGATCAAAAGTCGACATAAATCTAAGGATAATATAAATTGAATTCATTTTCCTCCTGATAAATTTTCACACTATAAACAACGAATAATAATAATAAATTCACCTAATCTAATTAATCCTCGACTTAGAAACATCGTAATTATGGTAGATTCGATAAAACATACATGTATCTATTTATCTAATATAATGATGTTCAAATAATACCTTGATATATAACAAAATGTGTAACAATTTATTGCACATACCTAACAACGATTACAATCTATGCATTAATATAATAACATTATAAATATACATCTGCACGATTATGACAAGACATATATTTAAATTACAATTATTTCGATTTTCTATTTTTAATAGTATGCCCTTGATTTATTCACAATTCTTAATCATGATCATGAGATGAGGTGAGGATACAATATACACATATTTTGCAAGATAAGTCGCCTTGATAAAAATATATATAATATGTGTGTGTGTGTGTGCGTGTGCGTGTGTGTATGTGTGTGTGTGCGTGCGTGCGTATATATATATATATACACGTCACATGTTTTTTCTTATAATCACAAAAAAACATAAGAAATAACATAACATAACTCTCTCTCTCTCACTCACTCACACTCTCTCTCTCATTCTCTCTCTCTCTCTCTCTCTCTCTCTCTCTCTCTCTCTCTCTCTCTCTCTCTCTCTCTCTCCCTCCCTCTCTCTGTCTTTGTATTCTTATGATTATCTTATAAGTACACTGAAGAGAAGAATAAAAAATTTAAAAGTCATAAGACGTGATCGATATAATCCAAGATTTGTTCATTTACAGGATGGTCCAAATTTAAAATAAAAATCAATTAGAAGACTTTTTCGATCTTGTAGTTTTACAATCTGAAAAAAAAAGACGAAAGAATAAATAAATAGTATCGAAAAAGAGTGATCAATTTTTTAAGAATCATCTATAGACTGTTGGTCCATCTTGTAATTGGAAAAGAAAAAAAAACAAATATACACAGACACATGAACAAATAATAAATACCAATTGATCAACATTGACAGTAAGTGTTCTTTCGTAAAACCTTTAAAAAATTATAAATTAAAAGGAAAATATAAAAAAAAAACACGAGAAGATGACTTGTTACAAATACGTACAGAATCATAATTAAAGGCTGAAAATAAGAAGAAAAAAAATAAAAAAGAAAAAACAGAACAGCGATTGTTGTAATTATACCTGAAAAAAAAAGATTATTCGTTGATAATACAAATTTATACCGAAGTATAAATCACGATCATATTATATATCATAAATCATAAATCACAATACAATACACAAGGCAAGAATAAAAATAAATAAACAACAATATAAAATAAAAAAAGACGCAATACAAGCGTAATAAAAATCGTTCGACGTAATAGTATATATTATCTGTTTGTTCATGTTACGATTACTTCATAGAAAAATTTCATTAAAACAAAAAAAAATTCATTATTCTTCGTCTTCATTGGGGAAAAAAAAAAAGAAAAAAAAAAAAAGAACGAAACGAAACGAAATGAAACGAAACGAAACGAGACGATCCAGGCGAAACGATTCGGATCTTCTTAAGTATCTTCAAAGATCTGATTGTTTCTGGTGATGTTGAGATTGTTGCTGATTTATATCAACCGTATAAACGTCTTTTCCTGGGTGACAATTTCTTACGTGTCTGCGTGCATTGGATATGTGTTTAGCTCGGTAATTACAATAGGGACAATTGAATCGTGGCATTTGACCGCACTCGAATTTCTGATGATAAGTTAAGCCACCCTTACGAGTAAAAACACTTTTACAATTGGAACATGGATATTTTCGATGAAGGACTTTTTCCCATAAACCCGTTCTCGTAATTGGTATTGTTCCCATAGGCATTCCCGTGGAGATCGATGAATGACTCTCCAAAAGAAAGGTCCTTGTAGAAGGCAGGTTAGCGTACACTTGATAAGACAATCCTGAAACACATGTGTACCCATTTTGACTAAAAAATTGTATAATACCTCTTTAATAACTTTGCATTAACAGACAAGGAGATGATGCGGAACGAAGCTTTTTGTTTCTTTTTTGTGCTTTTTTTGGTATTGCTTTTTGTTTTTCTTTCGTTTTTTTTTTTTTTTGGCGCGAGATATTTTTTCTTTGCTCGTTTAAAAACACGGTTCTTCGGTTGAAGAAGCATATATGTATAATATATGTGTGTGTATTCTTCAGAGGTTGAGATTCATCGGTGATGAATAAATAAATATCTTCCAAAGGATGAAACATACAATTGATCTATATATCACGAATTTCAATGAAACGACATTTTTTATTAAACATTAAAAAGAGGGACACATATATTGACACTTGTAAAATGTAGCTTGAAACTTGACCAGTCGTCAAGTCGTAATTATGTAAATAAATAAATAAATAATAAAAGAAAGAAAGAAAGAATTAAAGAAAGAATTAAAGAATGAATGAAACAAGTATTAAGTTTAATTATATTGACAAATATAATTTTATATATATATATATATATATACATATATATATATATTGATTTTATTCGATTAATTAAAAGATTCAAAAAATGTGCCCTCGACCTTAGTATCTAAGTCCGATTTAACTATGTAATCGTACTTTAAATTAGTTGAAACGTCGATTACATAAATTTTACGACCGAAATGTTTTCTAGGTACATGTGCACGTATATTAGAAGATTTCTTCGAACAGTATTGACAATAAGGACAACCAAATCTCGGTAGTTGACCGCATTCGTACTTGACGTGAGTACCAAGATTGTTCTTCCTGTTGAATGTACTACCACATCTTGGACATGAGAATCTCTTTTTGCATTTGGTAGAAGAGGTTTGATGTTTCAGTGGCATCATCCTGAAGTCACCCAATTGAATGATATCTGTAAAAGAATGTTTATCAAATAATCAGTCATCGATATTCAAAAATAAAATCCATCTATTGAAGGAGACTATAGTAGGAATCAATGACAAAAGGATATTGATTATGGTTGAAAATCTCATGGTATTACATTAGATCACTTAGATGTAATTTTTCTTTTTTCTTTTTTTATTGTTAAATCATTCGTATAAGAACCTAAAACTAACACAGATTCTTTGCTTTTCTCTTTCTTTCTCTCTCTCTCTCTCTCTCTCTCTCCCACTCTCTCCCACTCTCTCTCTCTCTCTCTTTCTCTCACTCTCTCTCTCCCTCTCTCTTTCACTATATATATATGTATATATATGTGTGTATATATATATGTATATATATATATGTATATGTATATGTATATGTATATGTATATGTATATGTATATGTATATGTATATGTATATGTATATGTATATGCATATGCATATGTATATGTATATGTATATGTATATGTATATGTATATGTATATGTATATGTATATGTATATGTATATACACGTAACTAAATTTGTTATATTATATTAACGTTTAAATCGTTACAATAAATTATAAACTTAGAGATATAATATACGGGGATGTCGACATTAAACAGGATCTTAAACGTATCCTAAGATTTTTCCTTCTTCATAGATTCTAGTCGTCGCGTAACGTGTCAATTAATATTTCATGCTTATCAAAAGTTTTATGCGAGCCGATTTATGCCCAGAATCGTTTCGAAAAATAATAATTCTTCTGAGTCCATTATCAACGAGCGTGTAAATTATTTCTCACACTTTATAATTACAGTTAACGAGGTTCACGCTTTGAGAAAGAAACAAAAAATAGGAAGAAAGAAAATCCCTGAATAAAAACATCCCAGATTGACAAATAATCGTTGGTAGGCAATAAAATATCTAAAAAAGAGAAAAAAAAAAGAAAGAAATAAAGAATAAATATAAATTAAAAAAATTATCAATGAAAATATTTCAATCGTCAATATGTCCAGTCCATTAAGAGCATGCGGAATGTAATCAAGTTGATTTGACATGTACCACATAAACGTCGTTACCAGAATGAACGCTGCGAATGTGAGTGTAAACATTAGAGGTTTTCTTCGAACGATACTTGCAATATGGACATTTGAAGCGTGGCTGTTGGCCGCATTCATATTTAATATGCTGACGAAGATTGGCCCGACGATTGTATGCTCTGCCACATGTTGGACAAGCGAACTTAATGCTTGATTCGGTCAACAACGTTAAAAATCTTTTCGTATCACTCTTCGACTCTTCCTTGATAAGATGATGATAGTCTGAAAACAGAAAAACAATACCAAATACGATCCGTCATTCGCATGTATGAATATTTTTGCATGATCTCCTTACACCACATGCTTCTTTTTTTCTTTCTTAAGATTCTAGCAACTCTCTTTTTTATTTGCTCTCTTTTACAAGCTTTTTGTTTTTCCTTTTTTATTTTATTTCTTTTTCTTTTATTTTTCTTTATTTTTTTTTTTGTTTTTATTTTTTACTCATTTTTCCCCCTCGTTTCTTTATTATTTTTTTTTCTTTCTTTTTTTTTTTGTTTTTCTAATTATTATACAATGACCTAGAAATTATTTAGAAATTGTGTCACTAACAAAGTTTTTGCGGGAAATGTATTATAGAAAAATAAATATAAACAGCTTGGAAAATATATAAACGGAAATGAATATAATAAATAATTAATATATAATTCTTATACACACACACACATATATATATATATAATGTATAAAATAACTATGATCGATATGGTGATTATTTTTTCTCTTCTCTTTTCTTTTCTTTTTTGTTTTCTTCCATCATCATGGTCATGATTTTTTTTTTACGCATAAGTATTTTTCATGCTCCTCCCCACGACTCATGTTATTAATCATAATAGCATATTTAACTCGTTCAACTTTTTTTCTTTATATACGTTAGACGCATCGTATAATACTCCGTAAAGTATGTTTCTTTTTTTCAAATTTAATATAATGCGCCTTCACGTATCACATAAAAACGAGAAATTTGTCAAATTCGATCGACTTTTCAATTTTTTTTTATCTTACATTATTATTATTTCTTGTTAAAATTTTACGTTAAGTATGCGTACAATGTACTACTATTTTGGCAAAAAATCTGAACGCTTCCATCAAATTTTTTTTTTAATAATTTTCCATTAATAATATCTTTTATATCAATAGAAAAAATCATCACGTTTCAACAAAAAATAGATTCGTTATCGTGAAAAATCATTTTCTCACAAAATTTGTAAAGAACACTAATTTGTCATTGTACACATACACTGTTAAATAAAGAAAAAAAAAAAAAAAAAAAGTTTATCACCCACGCGCATAGAAGTATCGCACAAACGCACGTACGTGGGGAAGGAAAAAGATTTGCACGATTTGTAGAGCAAATCGAAACAAACTTGAAGAGTATCATCCGCATTAAAAGTATATAGCATTTACAATAGTGATTGCCTAATAAATTTCCTACAAGTTTACCTAAGAAACTAATGAAATGAATTTCCCATTAATTCATAAAGATTAGCGAAAAGGAAATATTAGAGGAATTTATTGTTTTTACAGGAAGTATAACTAAAGCGAGTAAAATATATATATATATATACATACATATATATATATATATATTTGTCATGAATTAAAGAGATCATTAGATAAGTGATTAGATGAAAAATACTTGGAGTTTTATAAATTATACAATATGTCGAGTAGGAGGATTGTAAGGGAAATTGGTGGATAAACGTGTGTCTTGCACATAAACCACAGAACCCTTGTGTTTCCTTCTAATATGTTGTTGAACATTAGACGTCTTCTTTGATATCATATCGCAATAGGGACACTTGAATCTTGGTGGTTGGCCGCATTCGTATCTCAAATGTGTCATCAGGCTTCCTCTCTTGTTATAGACACTGGTACAATTCATGCAAGGATATCTGACGATACTTCTATAGTATCTGTTCAAGTAACGTAGTCGCTGACTGGCCGATCTGAAGCTCGCGAAAAGACCTGAAAAAAGGAAAAATTATGGGTCAGTCGTGGAAATTCGAAAAAAGGGAGAAGAAAAAAAAACGAAAGGAAAAGAAACGATCCAGGGAAAACGAACAAGAAAAAAAAAGAAAAAAAAGAAAGAGAAAAAGAAGAAAAATAAAAACGTAGTAATCAATTTCATCATTCTACCCACTTTGATCTGGTTTTCGAATTCGACGATCTTATCAAGTATCTATAAAGTATTTGGTAACTCTTTATTTGGGAGGTTTCTTATATATAATTATAGGTATATTATCAATTACAATAATATTAATTATTATTTTTCTCGTCAGTATCATATAGTAAAGTTTGATATCCATTTCGGTGCTTCTCGATCATTCTGACGTCTTTTTTTTCCCTTTCTTTTTTACATATATTTATATGTAGATATATATATATGTATATAAAACAATAATCCGATTCCAACAAATTTATTAGAAAAATTTATTTAATTAACTTCAAGGAAGCACTCGGATTTGCGTAGATTAACGTTCCGTAAAAAATACACTGCGATTAACAAACGAACTTCTCTACAATATCACTCACAGGATTACTTACATTTTACTTCATGGAGAAAAAAAAGGAAAAGAAGACTCGCGATCCATGTTAGAATCGATTCAAAGACCCGACGATAGGGTCGTGATTCGTAGAGATTGAGAAACACCAAGAATCGATATCTCGTGGTCGATTCGATATGTTCTTCGTATCGATATTATCACCGGTAACATCCTACGTAAATCAAAGTAATAATTATAAGTATTACTTCGATCGATATTCTCGATGATAACAACGACGGCAACAGGAACAACAACAACAACAACAACAAGAATAATAATAATAATAATAATAATAATAATAATAATAATAATAATAATAATAATAATAATAATAATAATGATAATAATAATAATGATAATGATAATGATAATGATAATGATAATGATAATGATAATAATGATGATGATGATAATGATAATGATAATCGTAATGATAAAAATAACGCGCACTCTAATTCGATCAGCAAGTTCTAGATAGTTTTTTATAATGATCAATTATTTGCAACTTCTTGTCCTTGTGCACCCGACGAACGTGAACGTACATATTAGAAGAGAACTTTGCTTTCTTCGTACAATATGGACACTGGTAACGTGGTTCCTTACCACATTGAAATTGACAATGTGTTTTCATGTCTGAAAGTCTGCTATAACCGTTGTTGCATTTAGGACAATAAAACTTCTTTCTGGTGTTCGCGTTAATCGTCATCGTCGTCGTCGTCATCGTCGTCGTCGTCGTCGTCATCGTCGTCGTCGTCGTCGTCATCATCATCATCGAATTGTTCGGCCAATCGTTAATCGTATTATTTCCCTGTTCCATTTCTCTTTCAGGTTCAACGAAGACGAAATGAGAATCCCTTTTCTTCTTTAGATTTTTTTCAAACATATTTCTTTCAACCGATTGATGATAACTCTTCGCTTGTATTATAGCAACTGGATGGAGGAATGAAGTATCCGATACCTGCCGGATCAGTGAATCTAGAAACACAATCGGAAAACAGTGTGAGCTATAAAATACCTAAAACTAAAAAATATATATTATCACTTTCAAAACATCGAGTGGGAGTAGTAACATTGAATAGATAAAACAAATGTCGTTTCTCTCTTTTTTCTTTATTTTTTTTTTGTTTTTTTTTTGTTTATTTTTTTCTTTCTTTCTTTCCTCTTTTGCGTTATTTCTTTTTTTTTTTATTTTTCGTTTTTGTTCCCCCTCGCAAACAACAATTCGTGTTTTAGTTTCTTTGATTTTGTTCTCTTTCTTGTTGGTTGCACATTTGATATTCATCAATGTCATATTTGTCGATCCTTCGGAAAAAAGATCTAATAGAACGCACACTCGCACGTACACGCACGTACACACACGCACACACGAACACGCTTGCACGCACGCATACGCAGGACGTTAGACTAAATAATAAAATATAAAAAATATGGATCGAACGATTAAATTGATATCCGTCGGGGATCCCATCACGGTGAAATGAAACATCATCATTCGTGTCAGTTCTAAACAAACCTGTTTTATAATCATTATTATTTGTCGGATAATGAATCATATAAAAATAATAATTGAAGAAGACGAAGAAGAACAAAGCAGAAGGAAAGTCTTGTTACAAGTTGATTTTGTTCAAGAAGAAAATTCTTTTTTTATTAGAAATACAATGAGAGATTTATGATAATTACAGACTGCAGAGCCTGACGTCGATATAGAATGATACATACGATTATAATAAGTGAAATGAGAGGGAGTGAGAAGGGGAAGGTTATGGGGATGATTATGGGGGAAAATTAATATAAGAATGAGACATGAAAATACAGATCTTTAGGAGATCGTTCACACGTATCGATTTCTCCTTTCTTTTTCCTTTCGCTGCATTTTCTTTCTTTCTTTTTTTTTCTACGCATTTCATGTATATATATATCGAATAAAATTTGTCGAATCCGATGAATTCATCGGTTACATTGTCGAGAGGGCAGTGTTGTATAGTGTGCACGTGTAAGTATCAATTACGCAAAGTATAAAAATAATTGATCCGTCGCTTGTTTTTAATTTTCATTTATAACGTATCATTATAATAATATATTATAAATGAAAATTCAATGTAAAGAAAGTCTTGTAAGAAAAATAAAATTGACGTGGATATCGAAGTGTCCTTACGTTGTAATTCGATATAAATTCTACGTCTGTGTAAAAAAAGAAAAGAAAAAAAAGATAAAATCTATATGGATGCGACTGTGTTTATAAAAAAAAAAACGAATAAAATAATCTGATTCGAGGGAAAATAATTAAAAAGAAAAAAAAGAAAAAAAAAAGAAAGAAAAAATAATCAGACGCAAACGTGTGAACGATAAACTGTTAAATCAAGCCGCGTAATTTTCATTTGTGTACGTGTGTGTGTGTCCATATGTGGGTGTGGGTGTGGGTGTATTTTGTTTGTTTCTTTTCCATTTAATTGCCCAGCCTTGAGTTGTTGGGATCACGTCCACAGCCGATCTTGAGGTGTCTTTTTAAATTGCCACGTTTAGCGTAACTCGTTTCGCAATATGGACATCTGAAAGCTAATGCTGGCACTATTACTTCGATACTTTCGGGAAGTTCTCCATCTACTACTCCTCCAACTCCTCCTCCACCTCCACCTCCTCCACCACTTCCACCTCCACTTGCTACTGCTGCTACTCCTGATCCTGATCCTGTTCCTGTTCCTGATCCTGTTGCTGTTCCTGATCCTATTCCTGTTCCTGTTCCTGATCCCGTTCCTGTTCCTGTTCCTACACCTACTCCTGTCCCATTGCCACCATTTCCTCCTCCACCTCCTGCACCACCTCCACCTCCACCTCCACCTCCACCTCCAACTCCAACTCCTTGAGTAAAAAAACAAAAGATTTCGTGCTGTTTAAATAAATCCTCATTGGCGATCGACATGTTGCAACTTCCACATTTAAACGGTCCGACATTTCTCACTCGTTTAGGGGTTGATACAGCATCTGGAACTAATCAAAAAGCAGAGATCTATCTCAAATTTATATATAGATATATATATATATATATACATATACACACACATATATATATATGTATGTATTTATATACATTATTCGATATCGAGAAAAATTTGTAAGTGAAAAAAGTTGTACATGCTTCATGAAAGATTCATTCCAACTATTATTATTATTATTATTATTATTATTATTATTATTATTATTATTATTATTATTATTATTATTATTGTCTATTTATTATTAATCTACTAATTAGTAACATTCAGAGATAAAAGAAGTGATCTAAGAAAAAGAAAAAAAAATAATAAAAAAAGAATAATAATAAAAAAATAAAAACTGGATTAATCCTAGAGAAAACTAGGAAAAAAGGAACACAAAAAAAATAAAAATAAAAAATTTACCACTCGTCTTTTTATTTTCATCAGTCTTCTTCATCGATCTTGTAATTCTTGGTTTTGATAACCAATCCTTATCATCTGCAACATAACAAAAGTAATTAGCTTATTTTCTGCTGAATTATCTGCATATTCGTTCAAACAAATAATAATAATATCGGATTATATATATTATTATTATTATTTATATACATGATAATGATAATAATAATAATAACAATATTATTATCAGTATTTAATAAAAGTTAATATACCATATTTTTTGATAATTAGTAATAATATATTATGTATATATAAGTAAATATATTAATATTATTATACACAGAAATATATAATTTTGTTTATAATTACATATATAAACATAATATTTTAATAATTTAATATTGTACACATTATTTTTGTTCATAATAAAATAATAATATGACATAAGAGAAAAATGAATGTAACATTAGCTTATTAATAATTATTTTAAATTTAGAAAAGAAAACCTTGACGTACTAATTAATAAATAAACTTTTGTGGTTTTACTAATATTAATGATTATATACATAGTTAATAACATATATAATAATAATGTATACGTATTATGAATAATATATGGTAAATTAAGATGATAATATATAAAATGATAGTGAAAGATAACAATGTTGTACTATCAATATCGAGTCAATTAGAATTAATAATAAGAGTTTAAAAATTTGTTATAAATATAAATTTGAAATATTCTTTTTATTCAATTATCCTCATGTTTAATTTAAAATCATTATTTATTATATATTGAGGGATTATCATTCGTCAAATGGCTAATAATCAAGATGTCATATTACGAAGAATAATTATTTCTTAATATTAGAAATAATTTCTTTTCTATCTAATTTACTTCTAATCGAGACAGAAAGAGAGAGAGAGAGAGAGAGAGAGAGAAACAGAGACTGAAAGAAAAAATACTTTCTTGTTTTTGTTATTAAAAATAACAAAGGAAAATATATCCTTCGCATTTTAGAAATATCTTTTTCAAATAATAAAAACAAGGAAAAGAACCTTATTCTATAACATAACAAAAGCGACGTGATTAGATGATTCTTTGTATTTTAACCTTCAACAGGGGTTGTTTATACAATTCCGAGAACGAGCTGTTTCAAATGAATATATACACACACATATATATAAATCGAGACTAATTTGAAACAGTTCTGAGAAATGTAGTTGTCACGGACATAAAGCTTTACGTCACACTATTGAAGATCTTCTAAACAATTGATAATCCTTCGTTCGTCGAATAATATTGTTTACATACGATATAAACAATATAGCCAGGACTCTTCTCGATCTCGTACTATTACTCCGTAAACGTTCGTCGAGAAATGATCAGTCTCTACCGGTCGGAGGTTCTAAAATTTTCTATCGTAAAATAACTCTTACAAATTATCACAAATCGTTTCTAATTACGAACAGTTATGAGAACGGTGTTATAAATATTTTACGAGTATATTAATCGATCCAGGAGTATATCAAGATCTCTTTAAAATCAGGTATAATATATCGAGGTTAGATTTTATATTTTTATATATATTTAACTTTTTATTTTAATTAGTTGATCCAGGATTATTCTTCGTATCGACTTGATAACAGAATTTTATACGTAATAATAACTCCGTAAAAGAAGAAAAATTAATAATAATCAAAACGAAAGGAATATGTTCATGTGTGTGTGTGTGTGTGTGTGTGTGTGTGTGTGTGTGTATCTGTGTGTGTATCTGTGTGTGTGTATTTATTACGTGCGTGTAAAAGAAAAATATTATATATTAGATAGAAACATATACTAACCGATTAAAAACCATTGTAATATGTGCTTGTGAAGAATCAAAATCTAAATCGATATCGAAGATTAGAAACTATAAAACATTTATAACATTTATTAATTCACATATTTCAAAAATCGAACTGGCAATCATAATTGTATTCAGTTCCTTATAATTGACGATAGGCACGAATGATTTAACAAAAATATTTAAATCATATTCTATAGTTTTTTTTTTTTTATATGTATATTTATATACATCATACTTTTGCGAGTGATCTTATGAAAATATCGAAATAGAAAGATTTGGATATTTCCAACGAATCACATATCGATTTAATCGATTTAATCAAACAAGTTATTAAGATTCTAATTAGAAGGTAAAATAAAGAAGAGGATTGTGATGACGAAACGTATCGTAAACATTTATTAAACACATTAATACTAAGAAGAGACACTAACTCGATCGACTACTTGTATATATATATATATATATATATATATATATATATATATTATATATATATTTATTAATATATTTCATAATTAAATAATATAATATTATTTACTTATGAAATACGCAGAAAGCATAATTTATACAAACATTATTACTGAGAAATGTTTTCCAGAGTATAGGACACGTTCTCCGATCTACTGCGTTCAATATTAAATTCACATCAGCTGAGATTGACTCGTTTAAATTGACAGTACATTAAACGCAAGAATAATAATAATTATTTTTTTTTTCTTTTATTATTAATTTTCTTTCTAACTAATAAGCATAAGTAACTAATCGGCATAAGTAGCATTTCGATTCCGATGGTAATAATGTATTTGATAATATTTCACATGTACATTCACCAAGACGAATATTTTTCAGACAGAATATAAAACTGAATTTTTTCTTCGCAAAATCTGCGGCATTCGTCGCTGAAAAACTGAAGAAGAAAAACGTAATCATTGATCGAAAGTAGATCGATACATAGAACGCTATTTTTTTTCTAATTATTAATTTGTTATATTCATAAACGATAATCGTGAAAAAAAAAATATATATATATGTATATATATATATAGTTCGTTGTCGAATTCTCTCGCAGAGTTCCGTCTTGGCTAAACAAATATTACGTAATTTTTCTTTTAATTAAAAAATTTCCAATTTGTCGACAAATTGCAGTATCTCGTCGGTGAACTCATTTTCTTTCATAATCTAAAAATAATACAATGGTAAAAATTAAAACCTTTTTTTTTTTTGTTGGTTCTTCATTTCTTTTTTCTTAAGTTTATTTAACTGTCTTTTTCTTCAACTATTTATTTAACTTTTCTTAAGTTTATTTAATTGATCTTCAAATATGTACGATTTGGAGATAGGAATTGAAGCGATTAAGAGAACGACGAAATGTATTTGTTGTTTTTGACTAGTTAACTCTTGGATTAAATTTCTCCTTAAATAAAGATCGTCGTTTTCCTTATATAAGTCCTCGAAATTTATTCATTCATCTTGTGTATCATAACTTATATAAATCTAATTCAATAGCTATGCAAAATGGTAAAGAAGAAAATTATTAAATATATTTATTGGGTTAATAAATAAATATAAATTCTTTTATACAAATAAAAAATTTATTGGTATGAAATTAAAAAAAAAAAAATTGGAAAGAAATTGTAAGATGTTTATTAGTATAAATGGCTGATCATTTTTCTTGTTATTTATTCTTTTTTTTTTTTTGGTAACAAATACATCGGTCATTAAATTTTATTATATTTTTATTTATAAATCAATAAATTACAAATCAAACAAAATAAATGTAGTTTTATTATAATTCTATTTAAAAAAAAAAAAAAAAAGGAAAAGAAAAAAGTTTGTATCGATTTATAACACCATTTCGTAAATTTATTGATTGATTCATGGAAATAATAAATTATAATAAATAAATGCCGATATTATCATTTAATGAAATAAAGTCTTCAAAAATTATAATACTGCACTTATACCTAAATTAACCCAATAGATATAAATGTTCTCTTTTCAAGCTTAATGTTCATTTTTTTTCCGAAAGAAGAGAGGACCGACGTCAATGTAACAAGTATATCCAAACTTTATTAATAATTATAAGTTTATCATGTATCATTTAGATTAAACTAATTTTCATAATAATTAGCAGACAGGTGTCATTCGTTTAAACAGACAAAATAAAAATAAATAACGTCAATAATAGTAATAATAATAATAATAATAATAATAATACGAACAAAAATGAAAATAGTCTTAATAGTATAAAAACAACGAAATAAAAGTTAAATTAAATTAATCGTAAATTAGCTTTAACTGGTCGAATGTCGGCCAATGAGGATAGGGGGAACGTAGAAAAAGTAAAAAAAATAAAAACGAAAAGAAAAAACAATAAGAATTTTCATTCACATCATTCATGAAATCTTAAACATAATTCTTTTTCGCTTTAACAAAAAAAAAATTAAAAGCGTCCACATTCCGGCATTCGATCGGTTAATCGCATAGTTAATTTCTATCAAAGAAAAGAAAATAGTAATGCTTTTTTTCTTCATTTACGCATACGAATAAAACTAAAAAACAAAACGAAAAGAGGAAGTTTCTCATACAAAACAAAAAAAAAAGAAGCGATCTTCTTACGACCTGATACTTTTATCTTAATTTCTCTTTTTCTCTTATTTTCTCTTTATATCTTATACTGTTTTTTTCTTTCCTCTTTTATTTTCTCTTTCTCACTTTCTTTTTTTCTTTTTTTGGTCTTTTCTTTATCTTTCATTAATTTTTTATTAGCCTCGTAAAAAAGTCCGTATCAAAAGATGCACTAATACGTAAAGGAAAGGCGAGGAATGAGAGAAAATAAAAAAGAAAAAGAAGAGAGAGAGAGCGAAAAGAATGAACAAAATTATAATCGAATTATAATCGTAAAATTATTCGAGACATGCATAGATAATAATAAATCATAAAGAACAAGATATAACATAAATTTCAATCTAATCCGAATCGATAATTTCAAAGTCTTCCGGTATACAATCTTGTTGCTTATTTTGTTTCATCGTACAATGGTCGTAATGTTTCTTCGACAAACGTCCACTGAGATAGACGTTACAAACAGGACATTTAACGGCTACGCTACATTCGTGTCTCTTATGGTATGTAAGTAATTTCTTTGCTCTAAACCTTTTAAAACAAATTGTACATTCGTACGGAGGAATATCACTGCTGAGATTGCATTTCGATGAAGGATTTTTTGTGCAATGATATTTAATATGTTTAGCCAAATGATTTGATCCAACGTAAGATCTCTGACAATAAGTACAAACGAAACACGGCTTCGAATTATTGATGACCCATTTACTTGTAGGCATTACAGGCGCGTCTTCTTCTTCGTTATCAGAATCTATTCTTATAACATTTTTTGATAATTTCCGTTTTAAATTCCTCCTGGTCGATTGATTACCATTATTTTTATCTGTAACACAAGCGAAAACAAAAAAAAAAGATAGAATTATTATCACTCACATTTTTGTCAATTATCTAAATGTCTCCTTATATCCGATCGTATCTTTTTTTTCTTTGGTAGTTTTAGAAATGGACATGATTTTTTCTTTTCTTTTTTCTTTTATATATATATATATATATATTTATATATATATATATATATATATAAAATATATATGTTATGTATATGTGTGTATACATATATACACATATATACATACATATGTAATAATAGTATTAATAATAGTAGTAGTAATAATAATAATAATAATAATAAGAATAATAATAATAATAATAAGAATAATAATAAGAATAAGAATAAAAATAATAATAATAATAATAATAATAATAATAATAATAATAATAATAATAATAACAACAACAAAAATAATAATTTGTGCCAATTGTTTTATCAATTCATATCCGGATTATTTTTTCATGTACGAATTACGAACGCAAAAAAAGAACTCCCCGTTCTTTACCGATCGTTTACTCACTCTTTCTTCCCCCATTATATTTTAGAAACAAAAACAAGACAATTAACAAAAATTTTCGTTTAACACAAATAAAACAACAAACAAAGAACGTATTCTCCTTTTCTTGTTCTAATTGTTTCTTTTTCTAAATAATCGAAAAAGAATAACTGTTAACATTTAATAATACGTAACATTACTACATCACTTATTACATCACAATTAATTTTAAGTTAAGAGACTCAAGAATACAGGGCATAGGTGAGCAACTGAGGTAGGATGGAATGAAGTGGGTGGGGTGGGGTCAGGTGGGGTGGGGTCAGGTGGGGTGGGGTGGAATAGCGATTAAAAAATAAAAATAAAAATAGATTTCTAATATGATACAATACATATTATTTTTTTATAATATTCATTCGATCATTACTATTTCGAGGATACTACTGTACTATACATATATATATATACATATACATATACATATACATACATATATATATATATATATACATATATATATTGCATAGTGCGTAGGAGTATATGAGTGTATATAGAATACATCGTGTTAATTAGGTTGAGAGATGCAAGAAGTACGTCGTCTATGTTTCCTTAGACTACTGCTATGAAGAAACGTCTTCTCACAAGTAGGACACTTTTGTGTTCTCCCACAATCGTGTCTTATATGAAATAACAGATGTGATTGCTTCGAGTAACAGGCACCGCATTGAACGCAGGAATACGGTCTTGTTTTTTGTAGCTGATGACACGTCGCTCTTGGATTCCAATAACAGTATCTCCTTTGATGAAATTTAAGATGTCCCGATAGGGTGAAACCTTTACCACAGTATTTACAACTGTAATTTCTCTTCGAATCGATCAGGTCCAGATAGATACCTGAAACATGATTTCAAAAAAAAAAAAAAAAGAAAGAGAAAAAATATGTATATATATTATATATAATAATAATAATCATCATCATCGTAATAATAACAACAATCGTTAGATCCCAAGGAATAGTGAATCGCTTTACGTGAAAAAAGAAAAAAACGTCGACAAATGAACTAAAAAGGTAGAGGAAATAAAAAAAAAAATTAAAAAAAAAAAGAGAGAGAGTGCAAGGTTTATCACAAATTTTTGCTGCTCTTTTATACGGATCTTTTTTTTCTTGTTTTTCTTTTTTTTTTTTCTTTTTTTTTTTTCTTTTTTTATTATTATTAAATCTTTCCGATATCAATTTATTGTTACGTCGTATTTAATAATAAGTTGCACGAAAGGGGAAGGAGGAAACGCTCTCTGAAAAGTCGTAAATTAGAAATATTTACACTCTCCGAAATAGATTTTGTTGCCTAAAAAAAAAAATTAAAGCCCATCCACTTGGATATATTCGTGACCATTGATTGCAATAATCAGTAATACAGTTTTGTCCTATCAACTATAGTTTAAGTTCGATAAAAGTCCGTCTATCAAAATTCAAGATTCTTTTATTTTTGGGATCCGTTATTATATTTCTCTATATATTTTACAAAAAATATTGATGCTTGTTGAATTAAATCTCGCAATGTTCCATATTCCACTTAAAAGAAGAATTGTAATTAACAAAAATCTATAGTTTAACATCGTTAAACAATAATTTCACGATAATAACAAATATCTGTGCTAGTAAATCGAAAACTAAATCTAATACGGCGAAATCGATGCTGTTATTTTTGAAATCATCGGATGAAATATACCAAAGAATAGGGTTTAACTTTTAAGGCACGATTTTCAAAATCTTTTTTTTTTCTGTTTATTTTCTTGATCTGTGAATTATTTGTAAATTTTTTTTATTTTTTTAAATAGTATGTATGTATGCACGCGTGTGTGTTTTTATGTGTGTATCCGTGTAAAGGTAATATTTGTTAAAAAAAAGAACAACGTTTATTAAAATCAATAAACAATCTCGATAACGAAGCGTAATATACCTCCTACGCGTGAGTAGTAAATATCTACACACATATTAATTAAATCAGCACATTCTATAGATGATGACGATAGAAGAATATCCATTAGTAGCAATAGTAGTAATAGAGAAAGATAAATAGTATCTCTTAGAATTTGAAAAAAATAGATAATAATAATAATAATTAAAAGAGAAAGAAAGATATATATATATGTATATATATATATATATAAAAAACATCCTATGTAAATGCACGAATGATTTAAAACAATAATAATACCTTCGGCATCCTAATGCATAATTCACACGAAATAAATACACTATAAATGTATCTTTGTTAATAGACGATAATAATTGATCAGGCAAAAAATTCACATATATAATATAATAGTTTTTTTCTTTCTTTATAAGAAATTCTTAAACAATTAACAAATATACATATATATATATATATATATATATATATATATATATATATATATATATATATATCCTAAAGATCGCTTGTTAGAAGCAACATTGTTGAGTTACCAAAAACGGATCTTACAAAGCGAGATCACCTCACTCACTCACTCACCGAGTCACTCAATCTCCCACTCAATCTCTCTCTCTCTCTCTCTCTCTCTCTCTCTCTCTCTCTCTCTCTCTCTCACACACACTCTCACTTCCCCACTCTCTCTAAAACTCTAGAGAAAATATCTAGAAGTTAGAAAGTCCGTAAATATAATTATTCATTATTAACCATATTATATCACTCGAGTGTTATTATTTCTTTTTTTTTTATTTTTTCTTATCTTTTTTTCCTTTTTTTTTCTAGGTAAAGACTTATGTTTAGTAAAAAGATCATGCGTTATTACTTAGTATTCTTGCTGCTGTATTATCTGTTTGGTGTGGTGTATATCTTATCGAAGAAGAAGAAGAAGAAAAAATATAATAATAATAATAATAATAATAATAATTATAATAATAATAATTATAATTATAATAATAATAAGAATAATAATAATAATAATAATAATCATAGTAATAATCATAATAATCATAATCCTCTCCCCCCTCCCGCCCCATTCAAACAGAGACAGGATCGAGAACTAGCTCGCCGGTTATCGTAGCATCGATTTCAATTTGTGCCAAATCATTGGTCTCAGGTTTTGCGAGATCCTTGATGTGATGAAAGCTGTTACATCCGCGGCTTCTGTGCCTGTATAAGCTTGACCTGTATAAAAAGGTCTTCCCACAGTCTTTACATTTCTGAGGATTACCACATTCGTGTCTAACGTGCCACATCAAACTGTTCTGCCTAGAATAACTAGAACCACAAGCGTAACAAGAGAAACGACTATTTTTCCCTGACTTGTATAATTGCGATACGGGATTCAAGTGGCATCTATAATAAGCATGAGCTTGTAATATACTGGCACGTGTGAAACTCTTGCCGCATGATTGACAACTGTAACAACGCGTGGCGTCTTGAGAATTCGGTGACGATTGATTTTCACGTAACAATTCTCGAGCAAATACTTCTGAAACAAATAATTGAAAAAGAACGATATTGAATCGCTGTATAATATTACAGGATGTTTCGTCTATAACTGAGAGACGAGAAAAGCAACGACGACAAAATGTTCTTTTATAAAGGAAGAACGTCGTTTGATCTCTCATATTTACGGATTTCAAAGTCTGCTCGATCGAAATTAGAAGAAAAATTATTATTACACGAGCAGGTAGAAAAGGGTCAAACATTTTCTCATCGTTCTCGTTTTGAATCCTTTTTTTTTTTTTTTTCTATACCAAGTCTCACGTTTTTTTACGGAACACCCTGTATATTCTTAGGTGAAATAAAAAGATGAAATAAGTGGATAAAGAATAATTATAACAATTTTAAAAATAATAATAATAATAATAACAATAATAACAATAATAATAATAATAATAATAATAATAATAACAACAACAACAACAGGAACGACTGATGGTCACTATGAGAATGTTGCAGTGTTTTTCTTAATTAAGAAAAAAAAAAAATGAAAGTATACGGTATAATTGAATTGCTTTTTTCTTTTCCTTTTTCTTTTTCTTTTTCTTTTGAAATAATCATCATACTTACGGGTACAGGTAATATCCTGTCCCGATCCAATCGCTTGTTCCAATGGTGTAGTCGAAGTAGCAGCATTGCTTTTCTCACTATCCAGATTCCAATCGATCTTCTCCGTAGTCGATGACTCTTCCTCTCCTTGCTTATCATTAGTCTCTGTAACAAAAAGATCGTTTATTAATTTTAAAGGTACAATTGAACACCTGTCCAATTGACTCTCGGATGGTACTCATGCGAATCATAGCGTCAATCTTGGCACAAGCTATGGATGAAAAAGAAACAGAAAAAGAAAAAGAAAATAAAATAAAGAAAAAGAAAAAAGAGAGAGCCGACAGAATATATGTGTATATGTATATATGTATATATATATATATATATATATATATATATACATATAAAAATAATATACATGTACACATATACATATATATATATATAAAAAAATATTTTTTATGGGGAACCTTACCGATCTTGGACGCCTAACTGTAAAAAAAAAAAAATAAGAGAGAAAACGAAAAATACGTATACATGCGATGTCGAATATTCGAGCGCATTTTGGATTTTTATTTTCAAATCAAAGATTACAATACATATATGATTCGAGAAAGAGAGAGAAAAAAGGAGAGAGAGAAAGAGAGACAAAGACAGAAAGAGAGAGAGAGAGAGAGAGAAAGAGAGAAAAAAAAACAAGAAAAAGGCAATCTTCTCTCTTTCTAAGATCCTTGAAATCGAAGCTGTAGTGGAAACGATGACTCTCTTGATCGATGATAGTGATTGATCTAACTTTCTTCGAAGATCCGATCGGAGCAGATTCGTAACCTAAAACAAAAGAAACGAGGTATTTTCGTCAGTGATGGTTGATCTAAAATTTTTTTCATCTAAAAATCTTTTTTCTTGACTTATGAGATAACACAGACTCGATTAAAAATTTTTCTCCATACGTTCCTTATTCGTATTAACAATTAAATACTCAACAATTAAATCCTAACAAGTATATAAATCTTAATAATAATAATAATAATAATAATGATAGTAGTAGTAGTAATAATAATAATAATAATAATACAAAAAATGTATTTATTCAATATCCGAATTTAATTTAATTAAATAAAACAATCATTTTCAAATGTTTAAATACTTAAAACATATTTTCGCTTATTATCGAATTTGAAGAAATAGTTCGAGACGAGATTTCGAAAAACATGCAATTGATTTTTTTTTTTTTTTTTAAATCAACTAAGAACTACTTAGGGACCCACCTCGACAAACGGGTACGGAATAAAATGACAAAGAAAATTAATTAAAAACGAAAGATCGTCCATTAAAACATAGACACGTACGTATATAAAAAAGAAAATAATAAATAAAAAGAGAAGAGAAGAGAAAAAAAATCGAAGAAAGACAGACACATAAGATCAAATCATTTTGTTTAATGTTGTTCGTCGATAAGAAAAAGATCCTCCCCTTTGTGATTTCGTCTGATATGAGTATAAATATTATGCGAGTATTTACTTTTGAGATTACAATATGGACATCGAAATCTCGGTTCTAATCCGCATACAGTACGCAAATGTGTATTCAAAGAACGTTTGTTCTTGTAACCCAAAGAACATTTTGGACAAACATAATTCTTCAATCGTTTCTTGTTCAATATTCGTCTAACTTCGATCGGAAAGGAGGGATCCATGAAACATCCCATTTTCTGATGCTTTTTTAGATGAGAACTCGATGAATAAAGATAATTGCAATAAACGCAACGATATTCAACGGACTGATGATTCTTGGTATCAGGTAATACTGAAACAGAAAAAAAAAAGAAAGAGAGATGAAAGTAAATCGATCAAAGAGCAGATCCCTAGTTATTTTCTAATTAATTAAATTAACTAAGAAACGAAACTCTAAACACTCTGTTGAAATTCGGTAAAAAGGTAAAGAAAGAGAAAACGATAGACAGACAGGTAAATAGATAGATAGATAAATTGATAGATAGATAGATAGATAGATAGATAGATCACACAACATTATCGGGAATGATCGTATACAAATTTTTGTTAAATTCGGACATCGTGTTGAAATACAATAATGAATAGAAATAGAGATCATATAAGAGATCATTATCGACAATCGATCACGTACAAATTTTCTAGGTATATATTACGTGGAACCAAAAGTTTCCTTAAGTGAGGCACAATTTTTAAAATCGACTATCCCTCTTGGAAATTTTTTAATCGCTTGCAATTAAGAGCTCTTCCCTCATGGTTTCTTTTTCCATCTGACAAATACATTAATAATCGATTTTTAATGTGTACAAAATCCACGTATATAAATATATTATGTAGGGTTGAAAAATGAATTCAAAAGACGTTTCTTAAAAATAACGAAGAGCGATAAATATATTTGATGAATCTTTACAGATTGACCGACGATAACGGAAAACTCTCCTTCGTTTTCTCGGCCAATCGTTCTTGAAAACTTTTTCGAAAATTGGCACAAAAAGAAACACACACATCCCCATGTGCGGGCACACACACACACACACACGTACACATGTACACACTTAATTGTCATAACGACGAAAGAGAAAAACGAAGAAAAAAAAAGGAAGGGAAAGAAAAAAAAATACAAAAAAAAATATCGATTAATTCGTTCACGTTTGAAAAATAATTCCACATCAATTACTAGCCTCGAGATCGATAACATATATCTTCTGGCCATAATGTCTGTGTTTGATGTGCGAGTACATGTTCGAACGTTGCTTGCTCCTGTAACGACAGTAAGGACACTGGAATCTAGGACTCTTACCACATTCGTATTTAAAATGACGCCAAAGTGCATTCTTTTGTTTATATATCTTCCCACAAGTGTTACAAATATGACCCTGTTGTTGTTGTTGTTGTTGTTGTTGTTGTTGTTGTTGTTGTTGTTGTTGACGTTGTTGTTGTTGTTGCAGCTGCTGTTGCTGTTGTTGCTGTTGCTGTTGCTGTTGCTGAGAGGATTGTTGTTGAGAGGATTGTTGTTGTTGTTGAAATCGCTGTGGATCTTGTTGATTCTTCCAATTCACAGTTGAATAGTGGTCAATCATAATGGCATCCCGTGGCGTTGTATATTCGTTCCAATATACTGCAACATCACATCGAAAGAGTAACAATGGATAACCTGTGAGACATCAACTCTTGATATATTTCCCAACGAACGTTGACAATTATTCGAAATTCGATTTCGAACTCGTACATGCATCGTCACTCTTGTCTCTTTGCAGCTATCGTCAATGTGATCTTATTAAAAGCTATTAGTCTTTTTCTTTTCAAATTGAACAAGTGATTAAGATAAAAGAACAAGAAAAGAAAATATTTATATAATTAGGATTAATTGGACAAATTATTACAACTTTCAAAATAAAAGACAATCACACTATATACCTAAAGATAATATATATGTATATATATGTGTATATATATGCTATATATATGCTATATATATGCATATATATGCCTTTGAGATCATATCAGAACTGAACCCATCTCGTAATGCATTGGTGATGTTGATAAAGTAAGTTGCTTCTGGACTTCCATCAGGGATTCTTTCCATACACTTTTGAAGTATAATTCCCCAAATCTTTTGGGACACCCTGTGTATATATACATACATATATACATACATATATATATTGAATAAACAAAAAAATTATTAATACTCTCTTCGTGAACAATTTATTAATAATACAATATTGTGTGGGAGTATGTATATATACATATACATATACATATATATATGCGTGTGTATAATATATATATATATATAAATATAAATAAATATATATATATATAAGATATAAATTTTTCTTTCAACAGTGTCATACAATCGAAATGATATAACATTTAAATAACCATCGTGATATTATTTCAGTCGATTTTTGTAATAATATTAATAGACAATTATTATTATTATTACTATCATAATTAATATTATTATTATTACTATAATTATTATTATAATGGTGATATCGTCAAAGGATAGATGTTAAATTTGGATAAGTGTGTATCCTAACAACATGATCTGCTAATGTATCAGGTCTGCTGTAAATTCTTCCGCAATGAGGGCAAACACACTTCAGTTTAGTCGGGCCACAACCGTACCTGATGTGCCTACTCAAGGAAGATTGATTCTTGTATCTCTTTCCACACTTTGTACACTGGTAATCTCCAATTCCACTCACGTTAAATGATAATTCTGAAACGAAAAACAAACATAAATGACGTCGATTATTATCTGATCCAATAAAGAGATACCATGATTAATCATTCTTTCATACTCGCTGTTAACTTGGAAAATAAAATAAAAAAAGAAAAGACAAAAAATACTCATTTATATACAACAACAAGAGAAGGAGAATATTTAATACTCTTAATTATCGAATAATATAATTCAAGTAAGAAAATCTACGGCGTTGATTAACTTGATTAAACTAATTTAAACTAAATAATAATTAAGTTCATTTATGCTTGTTAATATCGATCTTCTAATTAAAACTAATTATATGAGTGTATATATATATATATATATATTATATATATATATAAAATTCAAATTATTAACATCTAACTAATTAAATTAGTTAGAAAAGAACTTGACATGATTTAATCTTATCTCAAAGTGAATTATTAATCCTAATCTGAAAAATGGTAAAAAAGAAAATAGTGAATTAAATGAAAAATCACACGATTCATATGATAGAATTTTTCTTTTTTTCTTTTTTCTTTTTTTCTTTTTTTTTATTTGAACGACATAAAAATATACAAAGTCACATAAACAAACAACTTGTATACAAAGTGTGTTTAACGTTATAACAATTAAATTTTACAATCAGATTTTTCTTTCTTCATTTTTTCTAGCAACTTCATACTCACGCGCACGTATTTAGAGATATCACGTACACACACACACACATATATATATATATATATATATATATATATATATATATATATATATGATTGCGCACACAAGCGTGTATATACATGGTGGGTCTATAACTTCAAACACCATAAAAAATTTTAGAGATATAGAGAAACTTCATTTACAAAAATCATATAGCTACAGAGTATTATACTATGGCAGCTATAAAAATTTATGGATCAACACGTAAAGGACATACGAAATTATTATTTTGTTTATTAATTAATTATTTATTAATTATTGTAATTTTATATATTAATCACAATCTGCATCTTATTTTTAGCAAAATAAGGCGTATCAAGTTAGTTAAGAATTTGTTTATAAAAAATTGTTTATAACAAATTGTTAATTATTTATAAACAATTTGTAAAAATGGAGAAAATTTTGCCCTTTAAAACGATATTTGATTCACGTCGCTACGACTTCTAGTTCCGGAGATATTCCGGTTCAAATATAAGACACTTAAATTAGGTCACTGACCTACATTTCATTCATCTTTACTCGGTGACACACTGACCTATATAAATTCCGAGAATTTACTACGACCGTACTACTACTACTACTCTTACTACGAACAGCTGTACCGCGCGACTTATGAATGAAAATCTTTCGAAGACGATATCTTCGGAACGAAAAGTCGTAGAGACTTGAAACCAACGCCGTTTTCAAACATATTTTATATTTTATTTATTTAAATATTGCAACAATATTGTTATAATAAAATCGATTTTGTTAATAATTTTTGAAATTAAGTTTTTTCTTCTAATTCTTAATAAAGACATTACTATAATGAAATCATTGAAATTTTTATTATAATCCATGTAAACTTTATTTTGTTTATTTAAAAAAAATTTATTTTGTTTATTTAAAAAATACATTAATAATTGCTAATATATAAAATTGAAAGATTAAAAATTCGACAGACACTGAATATGAATTATTAACTAAACTTATAATTTTTCGACTTACTTCATTATTTTTTTTTTTTTTTACATATATATAAAAAATATTTTTGATCGACCAGTACGATAAAAAAACATGATTCCATTTAAAAAAAAACTCAAGTCTTCGTATGTCCTTTATGCGTCCATCTACAACAAAATTAATACTACCATATTATGCAGAACTCTGTATCATAGATTTTTGTAAACAAAGCTTCTCTATATCTGTAAAAAAAAACATATACAAGGTATATACAAGGTAATCAAAGTTATGGTTCCACTCTGTATATGTATACATATATATTTGTGCATACATTTATGGCCCCCCTAAAAATACTATTGCGTGTAGAAAAACAAATCTATTTATATATATTTATATATTTTTAAAAATCTATTTACATATATTTCAATACGTGTATCACAAAAATGTCGTATTAAAATTGTTCACTGTTCAAATAAAAAATAATTATTTTTTAATATATGAATTATAAAAAAAGACACAAATAATTTGAATAGTGAGATATCGATATTATTCCGATCGATATAGGCATGGACAAAATGTTTTAATAAATTAAAAAAAGAACCAATTTTCTTTTTTATTACGAAAAAAAAAATCAAATCAAAGTTAGAGAAAAATGAAAAAAATAAAAAAAGAAAAATCAAAAATCAAAATCACTTAAACAATTTTCAATTGGCCAATATATATATATATATATATATATATATATATATAATTTTCTTTGAATAAATAATAAAGATAATATGACAAGTTATATAAAAAAAAATAAAATAAAATTTCATATTGTTCATATAAATACATGTGTCATTTGAAAAAATCGCGACAATTTTTTTTTCTTTTTTTTTTTTTTAAATTGTTGGCGTATAAAATTCATAGTAAATTTTTCAAATGACCCTCGTATATACATATACATATATGTATATTTATATAATTTGAAAATTACATTATCCATGTAATTAATAGCTATAATTAATAACTATAGAGATTAAATAGAAAATATTAAAGCTTTGTATGATAAATTTCGAAACACGGAACTATACACAAACTGACTTGACATTGTCTACAACAATACCTCGTGCTGCGTTTTTTAGCGCTTTTGGCACATAAAACACACCCTTTCAATGGATTTTTCCTCTTGACCTTGTCATTAATATAATAAGCCGGGTAATGTCTTTCTGTAAAGACAAAACACAGTAAAAACGATTATGTATATTGCATTAAAAATTCTCTCTGACGTATGTTGCTCGATTTTATAATAAAATATACTTAAATTCTAATTAACAAAAAAAAAAAATTGCACAAGAGTCAACAGACTATTTATAATGTTAACACCATATATGTTAACCATACCGACATATAATATATACAATCAATTAATTTAATCAATGTATCGACGAGATTTTGAAAGAAAAAAAGAAAAAAAAAATAGTTTTTTTTCCTCGTGATCATTTTCAACGTACTTAACTTAATAACAATAAATATAGATGAAAGAGAATTCTGGTTTATTAAAATATTCGACATTTTTCTTTCAAGAGCGTATTCGTGTGTCGATCACATGGAATAAGTTCTTGATAGAAATTAAAAACGAAAAATAAAAAAAAGAAAGAAAAAGGAAAGATATAAAACTAATCGTGATAGATTTTATTTGGGAACAATTTTGATCATATTTAGAAATAACTAAGAGATAAAAATAGATTATTTTATGTACGATAAGCAATATTTTGGGAACCGACTTCAAGACCCTGTATAACATCGTAAATAGACCGCGACGGTCATTGATTTCTATTAAAAATCTTTCTTCTAATCTGTCGGTTCATTGATAATTGAAAACTCGTATGAAAATTAAGATATTACAATATATATTGTGCGTATATATATATATATATATATACTCGCGCACTTTTTTTCAAAAATATATGTACATATTTATATGCTCAATATAAAAAATTGTTATATCAACGATTATCTGATTACCCGTCAAAACAATATGATTTATTTTTATCGACTAATAAACATGTTCTATATACTTATTTATACATATACATACATACACACACACACACACACACACACATATATATATATTTTTTTCTTGTAACTATAGGAATAACTTACAAAATTTTTATCGCACTAACTAATAATAGGAATTACACATTTATTTGGCGTTTTTGTTTCATGGGAATGGAGGGAAGGGAAGGGGATGTAGGGAGTGGGAAATATTTGGCAGTTAAAGTTGTACGAACGTCATTTATATAATATGTATATATATATATATATAAGTCGCGCTCTCAAAGTTCAAGTATATAAAAAATATATCAATTTTGATATATAAGTGCAATATGAATGCCTTTCATAAAATAACATTTCTAACTCGATCTAATCTCTTTTCCGATGTTCGTAAGACTTTTTCTCTTGGTTAATTATTATAATCATTATTACTATCATCATCATCATCATCATTGTCATCATCATCATTATCATCATTATCATCATTATCATCATTATCATCATTATCATCGTCATCATGGTCATTATCATCATCATTATTGTAATCATCATCGTCATTATTGTCATCATCATCATCATCATCATCATTATTATTATTATTGTTGTTGTTGTTGTTGTTATTGTTATTATTATTATTATTATAAAATAAAATTATAATTGTAAAAACTTTTCGAAAGAATCGAAATAAGTGAGATATTAGAAAAATTGTCGAGATTCAAGGTGCAAATTTTTTTCCAAAAAAATTTCTTTTTTCTTTTCTTTCTTTTTTAAATTATTAAATATTATATTAATGATGTTCTCGTATCTTTATAATATTGTAATAATATTACGGTTATGACGAATCAGATATGCACCCATACATACATACATACGCGCATACATACATAGATACATATATACATAGAATAACGCAAGGCTCCTTTGGTGTTCCTTTGGATATCGAAGTTTCATATAAAAAAAAAAAAAAAAAAAAAAAAAAAAAAAAAAAAAAAAAAAAAAAAGAGAGAGAGAGAGAGAGAGAGAATTGAGAAATAAAAAATATAAAAAGAAAAATATCTTACAAAATCTTTTTCTATCTAGATCATCGATTATTTTCAATGATTAACAACGCTATTAACGCATTAATCTCAAGAATGTTTGAAGAAAAAAAAACAGAACATTAATAAAATCAAAATAATAGGACAAATTACGAACTCTGACACACTACCATAAATTATCTCCCACTTCCCCTTCACCTTAAAATAAAGTAAAACAAAAACAAAATAAAATATAAAATAAACGGTTAGACCATCAACAATGTAAAGAAAAAAAGAGAGAAAAAAAAAACAAATTATAAAACAAAATTAAAACTGGAATAATACACTTAAATAAACTTTTATAAGTCGAGCAGACCAAATAGGCTACTGATGATTACTCTGTTGTTTCAAACAACACAGAAACAACAACAACAACAGCAATAACAATAATAATAATGATAATGATAATAATAATTATAATAATAATAATAATAATAATAGTCAATAATGATGACGACGATGACGATGACAACGATGACGATGACGATAATAATGATGGATGATGATGATGACGATGATGACGATGATTACGACAAAGACGACGTTGACAATGTTGATGATAATAGCAATAATAATAATAATAATAATAAAAATAATAATAATAATAACAATAACGATCGATTGTTCTCCGATAATCTAAGAAATAGGATAAAAACGATCGGCTATTTGGCGACTAATCCACCATGGATATTAAGAATGTGTTGTTTTAGATGATCCGGTCTGCAGAAGTACTTGCCACATAGAGTACAGGTGAAGGTATACCTGGATCCAAGGCCACCGCATTCATACCTGGAGTGTCGCGTAAGGGATGAACGCGATCTGTATCCACGACCACACATGACACATTGAAATCTGTGCTCACCACCACTGGGAACACCACCCTCGATGGCGGGGTGAGCTGCAAGCATACAGGGAGGCCTTTTTTACATATGGGTTTTCGTTATATTGATTCTTTATTTTGTAGTATTTCTATTCAATTTGTTTTTTGTTTATTTTTTAGCCGAAAGAGAGATAGATAAATGGACAGACGATAGATAGATAAATAGATAGAGATAGATGATAGATAGATGATAGATAGATAGATAGATAGATAGATAGATAGATAGAAGGAAATTTTTTATTGCCTTTCATTCTTTCATTTGATAATATATGAAACAAAAAAGAATTAAAAATTTTCCCGAGAAAAATGAGAAAAGCATAAGAATTGTTTATATGTATATATTTGTTTATTTATTTACTTATGTATTTAGCGGAAATTTATTATAAAAAAAAAAAAAAGCTCGAGCCAAAAGCGTTTGGACGAATTGAACACGAATTGAATGAAAACTGCGCAGGAAAGCTATTTTTCTTTTTTTAATTTTTATTTTTATTATTATTATTATTATTATTATTATTATTATTATTATTATTATTATTATTATTATTATTATTATTATTAAGAAAATGAAATTATCATGAAAAACATTCACTTTGATTTTTTCAGCAAACAAGATTTAATGACTTTTATTTTCCTTTCTGCCTTTCATTTATTAATTAATTAGTTTAAAAAACAAATGAAATTATTACAAATCAATATGTAACTTATTTTATATATATATATATATATATATATATATATTCTTTTTACAAAATACAGGAGCAATCCTTTAGCGCAGTTTTTGATTATTTAAAAAATAACCTTTGTTACATATTTATATATATATATGTATATATATATATATATATATATATATATATATATATACGTATGTATGTATGTATGTATGTACATGCTCCTCCAATATGAATAATACATACTTATTTATAGTTTTGATATATTATATTAGTATATTGATCATTTTCTTTTTTCTTTTTTTACTGTACACCCGTTTGTGAATTAATTAGATCAACCCAACGTAAAATATGCCTCCTTGTATAGTATAGCACCCATAAATGAAAAAAGAAACATAACAAAAAAATGAGTAAAAAAAGAATACACATCCATTCCATATAATCACGCCATTATATTACTATTATTATTATTATTATTATTATTATTATTACTATTATTATTATATTATTATTATTATATTATATATATATATATGAATTGGAAACAAGGTTATATTATTATTATCATCATTATTATCATTATTATTATTATAATTATTATTATTATTTCATTCAACATATTAAAATCGAGAATTCTAAGATAATTACATTCATTTAATATTGATTTTCCGAATTAAATGATATTATTATTATCATCATCATTATTATTACTATATTATTATTATTATCGTTATTATCGTTATTATTATTATTATTATTATTATTATTATTATTATTGTTACTATTATTATTATCATTATTATGATTACTATTATTATTATTATTATTATTATTATCATTATTATTATTATCATTATTATTACTATCATTTAATGAGTTACAAGCTTTCATACAAATGTCACGATAAAATTGTTTACTTTCCCTTTTTTTTTTCTTTTTTTTTAGTTCCTTTCTTTTTTCATATTCCATCATGCAATTATATATACGTACTTAATCAACATAATTCGTAATAGTTTCCCTTGATAGCAAAAATGAATAAGCATTATATGCCGTGCCTTGAAATATTAGATTTTGATGATGATTTCTAAATCGATTAGATGCTAATTTTGATAATGTTAAAATAATACGAGAAAATCAAATTCAATGACGCTATTTTAATAATATATATGTATATGTATACAGTATACCATTCCACATTATTATATATCATTATTATTATTATAATCATTTGAATTTTGACATTCTCTAATTGATTTGGATTTACAAAATGAGTAAAAAAGAAAGAAAAGAGAATAAAAGATAAATAGATAGAGAGAAAGAGAGAGAGAGAGAAAAAGAAAGAGAGAGAGAGAGAGAATAAATTTTTATTTATATTGACAATAATAAAAAAAAAAAACAAAGTAAAAAAAAGAGGAAGACTTAGAAGTACACACATATCATCGAGAAGGTAGATACTAATAAATAAATAATTAAAAATTAAATAAACGTAACAAAAAAATATATATTTCTTTTATTTATTTTATTTATTTATTTATTCATTTTAATCGAAAGGATACTAATAAGTAAATAATTAAAAAGAAAAAAACGTAACAGAAACAGAAAAAGATAATTAATTAGATAAATGGACAAATATATACAATTTCTTGTTATTAAATTTATTCATTTATTTATTCATTCATTCATTCACTCATTTCTTCATTTATTTATTTTCATCGAGAAGGTACTAATAAATAAATAATTTCAAAAGAGAAAAATAGATATATATATAGAACACGTAGATAGATAGACAGACATATACAATATGTTACGATACCAAGAGAGCGTCAAACGTGATCCATCTTGAAAGATTAAAAAGAGGGGAGAAAAAAAAATAGAAAAGAGAAGAAAAAATAAGAAAAAAAAAATAAAATAAATAAATAAAACGAAGAAAAAAAAAAGAAGATAAAAAGAATGAAACGACAACAAAAAAAAAAAAGATAGTTAAAAATATATAATAAAACTTTTCCTATCTCTCTTTTCCAATTCATCAAAGGTATCCTTTTAAGAAAACCTTGGCATCGCTTTAGTATGACGCACAGTAGTCGGGGGTGTCATCCACTCCTCGTTGAATCAAAATCCGAAGAACGACTCTTTCTAACGCATTGAGAGTTTCACATCTTGTGTAGTAGTCGTCATACCAGTGGACGAAGTTCCCAAAATCCCATGGGACGTTGATCGTTCCGTTGATCACAATTGTTGAAAACTAGTCTCGAATCTAAACAAGTTGTTGACTGGAATAATAATTTTCTCTTTCACCCTGTAAAAGATTTTTTCGGAGACGAATCGTACACGACGATTATGTCGTCTCGATTATTCCATTCATCTGGGATGGTGATCTCAGTTGTTTCCCCTGTTGAAGATTATGCAAGAAACAAGGACGACAACAACAACCAGAATAACGACAAACAACGACGACGACAACGACGACAACAACGACGACGACGACGACGATGATGACGGTGATTAAGACGACGACGACGACGACGACGACGACGACGACGACGACGATGTCAACGACGATGATGAGGACGACAACGACGACGATAACGAAGAAGAAAAACGATGACGATTTCCATGTCATCCAGAATCGGAATGTTTGTTCTGCCAGTTGAATATTTTATGCTGCAAAATAGTCGACGACGACAAAGGCAGCCCCTTCCCCAGTCGTTTGGGGTTCTTACCAAGAGATCATATTGGGGCCAACCCATTCAACAAAGGAATATTCTATCATCATATATAAATATATAATATATATACATATATGTATATATGGTATATATCGTATGTATATATAATATCACAATCATATTTCATTTTATAGATATTCGTTTCTACACATATTCTCCCCTCTTTTATATTTCTTCCGAAATATTTCATTCATAATTATATGTACTTGAATTTGATTCAAAAATCAATCGTTCGTCAAAGAAAAATCGTTCTCAATTCATTTTCAAAACAAAATCGTTAAATTCATTTTTCCTTTATTTTCTTCTTTCTTTTTATTTTTTTTTTTTTTTACTATTTCCTATCGCCTGATTTAAATATTTATCATTGATATATCTTTCGGTCTCCTTAATAACCCTTAACGGTCCGCATAAGTTTTCTTTTTACATATATTCATGATAATAAATGCAGAGACTATGTTTGGAATAATGTAGTAATGATTTTGAAAAAAGAAAAAAGAAATAATTGTAATCGACTAATATACTTTTATTAACGCGTTACAATTAATTCTTGTAACTTATCGGGAGCATAGTTAAGTACTTTTAAAAATATTCGCCGAATTGGTGAAGCATGATGTAAAGTTAGTTTACAAAATCCCTTGAAAATTTTTATTCTTTTATAATATTTAATAATTTGTTAATATATTGCAATTTTTACGCAAGAGTTATGGGCCCATTCGTTCTCCAAAAAAGACGAGAGACGCGTGTAATTGTCACCACGTGGTTATAAATCTAATTCTTCGACCGTCAAGAGTTAATAATAGTTTTTAGCGAATTATTTACAAATGACTAATAATTAGAAACTAATTAGAAACTAATTCCAATAATAATAGCAATATATTTTACGATCATGATATATAATATACTACGATGATATCTATTCCTTTCGATACACAAGAATTACGTTCTTCACAGGTTTTAATAAAGAATTTGTCGCAAAGCGGTTTTTTCTTCAATTTATTAATTATTCTTTTATAAACAACTGTCATCAGAAAACCATAAATAAATAAAGAAATAAAGAAATAAAGAAAGAAACTAATGAGTAAACAAGTAAATAAATTGTTATAATCAAAACATGTCTATTTTTGACCTGCGAAAAACGTAACAGAAACGAATAATTAAAAAAATAGAAAGAGTGAAAGAAAAATTACGAAAAGATAAGAAAGTAACAAAAAAATTAAACAGAAACGAAGCTAATAATAACAACAATAAAAACAACAACAACAACAACAACAATAATAATAATAATAATAATAATAATAACAATAATAATAATAACAATAACAATAATATTAATAATAATTACGACGATCAAGTTTCAGAGAAATCAGGATGGATACAAAAAGGAATCGAAGGATACAGTGAGATGATGATAAGAGATAGAAAGAGAGAGAGAAAGAGAGAGTGAGAGTGAAAGAGAGAGATAGAGAGAGAAAAGAAGAGATAGAGAAAAAGACACAAGATGCCACCATATTTTTGTTTTTCATTTGATTTTTTTTTCTCTTTTTTTTTCCATGTAAAATAATCTTTATTTATTCCTCTCTGAATGTCCAGCTCCATCGATTTCGACAGCAGTTTATTTTCTCCAAGGAGGACTCGTACTTCCATCGTGTAGCTCGTATTCATATATATATGTACATATATATATATAAATAATTAATTTAAAAAAATCCGTGTACGTGTACGTGTTGCATCAAAGATGAATTAATTAATTTCTGTTTACGCGTGTACGTTTTTTGTATTATGTCGAGAATGATATTCGATGAGACGCAACGAACAATTCATTTAATCTATTTCGAAACTTGAAAATATCGTGGATCACTTTGTCGAGACATATTTGCACTCTGTTTAATTATTATTGCATCCCAAAAAAATTATGACAACTCAAAAAAAAAAATATATATATATATATATAGAAAAAGTAAAGGAAAGAATTAATAGGAGCTTTTCATTAAACGTTTGAAATTTCTTTTTCCTTCATAAAATCAATTTTTTTTTCTTAAATTCGATCTTTCTCAAAATCCAATTTCTTTTTTGATTTAGTTGTTATTAATTTTTTTTACTTTTTTATTGTTTTTTTTTTTTTTCATTTGCAACATCGTACAAAACTCGACAAAGATCACCTTCCTAATTAGATTAACTTAATTAGATTGAACCAAAGCAATTAAAAGTATAATAAATCCTACAATAATATCCACATATGATGTTAATTTTAATCGTCGGTCTCTTGTCGCATTCTATTCGCTGATGACGTCAAAAAACTATATATCTTTGGTTAAATTAGATTACATCGATCGCACAATACTGATCCATTTATGTACCACGTAAAAATTGAAAAGAATATATATAACTACGAATAATATTTACGATCTTTACATGATCTTAACATGTGCGTACCTTTAAAAATTATTGCTTGACAACAAATTAAAAAATAATAAATAAATGAATGAATTTGAGCTTTTATTCCATGATTTATAAAATCGAAATTGAATTGATAATCAGTCTACAAAAAAAGAGACTCCCTAACTGAATCAATTATAAATTAATGAATTAATCGATTGACATACTGATTTGGTTGATTGATTGACTCATTATTCATTGGGAAAATATATATGTATTTTCGTTTAAATATAAACAGAAAAAAGAAAAAAAAAACAAAATAAAATTCATAACTATACTAAGTATATGTATATATACTTTTTTTCCCCTTTGTTAAGACGTCATTCAATAAACAATCTCTTTATTTGTAACAATGTAATTATTATTATTTTTGTCGTTGTAATTATCGTGAGATCACGTGAGTGTGTCTTCGTTATAATTTACCGCTAATTAACTCTTTTCTTGCGTTATTGTTTTTACAAAGAAAATTTGTTCTATTAATCGTCACGCCGAATGTATACCATTCTCTTTCAGAGAATTATCGTGTATCGCTATTATACAATTTTGAATATATTGCTTATAACAATTTTTTGAACGTATCAGTTTGACAATTTTTTTTTTTGGAATATAATGATTGTGACATTTTTTTTTTAACTACATCGTTTGATAAACTTTGGAAATTTGTTTCGAAACAATCTTTTTTTAGAGAATATATAATTTTAGAAAAAAATTATGTCGCGTACAAAAAAATTATTATTCGATTATCACAAAGTAAGACACTAATTGTTAAGTCAAATCTTTGTTTGTTAAATATATTTATCGAGGCGAGACGTTTGTTGATAAATAATTTTTTTCTTTTTTATTTTATAAATTCTACGAGTCGTAAATGAAAAATTATTTTCCATCAAACGCTGAGAAAGAAAGTTCATATCGCAAAACGAAAATTTGGAGACTCTAATATAAACGTGTCAATAATAATTATAATAATAACAATAATAATAACAATAATAATAACAATAATACTAATAATAAAAATAATAACAATGGTAACAATAAAAAGTATCGAGTATCAAGCTGTCCATTAATAAATATTTTTTTGTTTCAATGCAAGAAGAAACAAATTTTCTAAAATATATCGCAAACTATTCAAATGCTGAGAATCAAGCTGTCCAATAATTTCTTTCTTGTTATTCATTATTTCTTTCCATTCTAATTCGACGAAATAAATTTTCAGACGATTCAAATGCTCGATAAGATCGTTTCGGCCGTCAGAAATCAACGCGCAAGAAAAGCAACGCGATCCTGTTCTGTTCTGTTGAATAAAACGTAACCATTATTTAAAAAAAAAAATAATAATAATAATAGGGAAAAGAATAACCACCCCACGAAATAAAAATTAAAAGGGGAAAAAATCGAAGATCAAGGCCACAATTTTTTCCTCATAACAGACAGGATCTTCTCGAGCTTTCGATGCCGATAACGAAAACTACGGAGAGTTGGCTCTTCCGATGATCGTAAAGTTTCAACGAAAAATCGAAATTCATTTTTATCTTGCTTTGTTTCATTTCTATTTTTTCTTAAATACAAAGAAAAAAAAAATATTGAAAATTTATGACATCCGATTTTTTCCTTTGAAATTTACGATCGTCACGCGCGCGACCCTGACACGATCGATCGATCACATCTAAATCGTCTTTGATTTTACAATATTAATAGTATTATTAGAAGAAAAAAAAAAGTATAACAATAATAATTTTACGAGCGAACGAAAGAAAAGTGGACAAGCTTGAAACATCGCAACGCTAACTTTTCATTTCAACCAAGTTTATAGCAATGATATTATTAAAAAAAAAAAAGAAAAAAAAGTAATTATTATTTCGCGATTATTAAACAAACGCAAAAGTGGACAAGCTTGAAACATCGAAAGACAATTTTATTTCTCAGCCGATTTAATACGCAAATATAAATTTTGTCACGGAAAATATAATTTTGATGGAATATTGTTTCGATTAAAAGAATTATCCTACAGGAAAAAGAGCGTCACGAATCTCAAGAAGAACGAAAAAAAGAACAACAAAAAAGAACAAAAAACAAAACAAAACAAAAAGAAAAAAGAAAGTAAAAAAGAAAGTTTGTTTAAAAAATTTAGAAAAGAAAAAAGATTCACGAGTCGACGAATCTATAAAATTATTGATATTATAAAATTAGTGCGAGCTTTATTTTTTTTTTCCTTTTTTTCGATAGAAATCGAAAGTCTGCTTGGAAGAGAAGAACCCCATGGGACCACACCACCATGACAACACCTCTCCTCTCCTCCTCCTCTTTTTCCAATGGCAATGTCGGGTTAACTCTGGTAGCTTTTCTCCCTCCTCGTCGTGTGACGTCATGAAGAATCCACATCCACATCATCATCATATCATTATCATCATCATCATCATCATCATATCATCATCACCACCATTAATCCTGTTGAATCGCAGCGAGAGAGTTGCTTCTCCAAATTATAGATGTTTTTCTTCAGTAATAAATGCTCGATGACAATTTTACGATACATATTACATATACATATACATATGTGTACATATATATACACGTATATATATAAGTAGTATGTATATATGTATGTACGTACGGATGACAAAAGGATTTTGCGACAACGTGGCCCTCACCACATTCACACGCACACACGCACGTATTCTCACATACCTCATACGATTTTTCCTAATCCTAATTGTACCAAATGTTTGTGTCTTTAATTTTCTCTTCATTGTTTTTCTACTCTTCTTTTTTTAATTTTTTTGTTCTTTTTTTTTTGGTATCTTTTTTTAATTTTGATACAAATTTTGAAAATCATCTGATCATCGATATTTAATTCAATCGTCAATTATCGATATAAAGTTTGATTATCGTTTAATTACGAGAGAAAATTATATATACGAGAAATCTCTTTAATTTTGTAATTGTTTAAAAATTTTTTATTCAATATCATTCGATATATAATCGTTCTAATAATGATCACTGCGCAGCGATGATTAATAGCTTCGATCATACCTCGAACGATTTCCATTTTAATACAACTCGATATTGATAATTATTCTTTCGAATGATTTCGATGATCAACTAACAAATAATTCAATAGATCTCCATGTACTTTAATGTTTAGTGATATTTAAAAAAAAAATGCTTTTCGATTTCACTACGCCAGCATCGAGATTGGAAATCGAAATTACGAGATACGTTTGATACTTTAAAAATAAATAAATTTAAAAGAAATATAAAAATATAAAATTCTTTTTCTTATTTTTTTAATAAAGATCGAAAATGATCGCGAACGATCGATGTCCGATTTTTAATTAAAAAAAACATACTGATGGTTGTAATGATGAATGGAAATTGTAATATTGAATCGAAAAGCATTAAATATATATAAAATATTAATATAAATTTAGTGTCGATATCTCAAAATACGGATTATAGTTTTTTTTCGAAAGATTAAAAATTTTTCTAATATATTCGTGAAGAGTGACGCAAAGATGACATTTTAAATGGATAAATATGTATATGTATGTACGTGTATACTACGACGACTTCTTCTTTTGTCAATCTTCACGGAAATTTTGTATAATTAAGGGAAAAAAAAAGAAATATATATATATAAATATATTTTTTGCAATAATTTCGTTGAATTAATTATTCTTTTAAAGTGTAAAAAGTCAAACGTGTGTCTATAATAATTTTATACTACGCGAATAACTAAACAGTCTCGTTTACGAGATACGAAACGAGATAAATATTTATGGTATAATAATTTAATTGAGATAATTAATTTTTATATTTCTTCTCTTAATCGTTCGACCATCGAGATTATCTTGCAAATGAACTTCACAAAAGTGATTTATTTTCTCGAATATTCAAAACTGAGCGACTTCTTTAATCTCTTATTTCCTATCTAAAATATTAATGTTTTGCCATAAAAAAAAAACTAAGTAAATAAAAAGAAATAAAATAAAATAAAACCGATCAGTAACTCTTTGGCGCCTTTGAGAGTACAATTCGATTTTATTTTATCTTTTTTCATGGATCTCTGTGTATGTGTGTGTATATATATATATACATATACTTTTTATAAATATTCTTTTTTCCTTTTTTCCAATCTAATTAAATCGCAACGATTACATATGTACATATATACATACACATAAGAAAAAAAATTCTTTTAAATAAAATAATCAAATCAATGGTCGAATTATCGATCAAAAAAATCTCCAATTTCTTTTTTCTTTACTTGTTACTCTAATTTAACTACGCGAATTATTTATATTTATATATATATATAAAAACGAGTAAATAAATATTTATAAATAATATACGCAGATGCGCGCACACAAACAGACAGACAGACAGACAGACAGAGAAATACGTTCTCACTCACCCACTCAAGAAAGAGAAACGAATATCTCAACCACAAGACAAATCTGGAGCGAAGAGACTCATCATCATCATCATTATCATCATCATCATCATCATGATCATCATCATCATCATTGTCATCGAGATTATTTTAGGGGACACCCGCTGTTAGATTTCGTTGAGCTGAAAAGTTCTAAACAAAAAGAGAGAAAGAGAAAGAGAAAGAGAGAGAGAAAAAGAGGGGAAACAAAGAGAGATAAAGAGAGAAAAAGAGAATGAGAGGGAGAGAAAGAGAAAGAGAGAGAGAGAGAGAGAGAGGAATTTAAAAAAAAAACAAGAAGTCAAAGGAGAAAGAAAACTTGAGGAAAATATAAAGAGACTAGGATAAACTTGTTGCTGAGAATGTACGACACAACATTGTTTCCAACGACAGAATCATCCTTTTTAAGAGATATCTAATTCAAATAATTGATTCAAATAGAATAATTAACTAAATGAGGAGGCCTTTCGTTGCTTTCACGATTGAAAATAAAAATTACAAAAAAGAAAGAAGTGTTCTTTTTTCTTTTCAAATTATTAAATAAATTCATGGAAGCGTATTATTATTATGGCATTCTTAGCGAATGCATCTGAACGTTTGTTAGTGTCTATGAATAAAGAATAAAAAAATCTCCAAGATCTAAGGAAATTAAAATTGAAAAAAAAAATTAACGACGGACGAGTACTTGTCGATAACAAACGATAAAAAAAAAGATTTCTTTTTAAAGTTTGCTTCCTTTTGTTCTTGTTTGTTTTTGTTTTGGTTTCTGGTTCTTTTTTGTTTTGTTTTCTTTTTTCTACTCTTACGAAAATTTGATAGAGTGAACCTCATAGAAAATCATCGACGATCGTATATATATATATATAATCGAGAGAATATTTTTTTTCTTTTTTTTTTTTTTGCTAGGGAATAGAATCGTTTGAAGTTAATTTATACACACAAATGTTTATAATTATATAGAACTTGTGGCAATAAAAACGATCGACGTACTTTGGAAAAATACAAATTTAGAAAAGAAAAATAAAAAGAAAAAGAAATTGTTTTCCCAATCTCTCAGTCGATTTTATTTATTGGTCATTTTATCGATAGAAAATTTGTCGAATTTCTTTTTTGCCATTACAAATTCGAAATAAAAAATTAATTATTTTTATCGTCACAAGAATATATACATATATATATATATAAATATGCATACACACAGTGTGTGTGTGTGTGTGTATATATATATATATATAGATATATACTAGTAATTTAAATAATTGTAATATTATAAAAAGAAAAGGGTATCTTACGTGCCGATACAACACGCAAGATGAAATACTTACGTTTTTATTCTTTTTATTATTATTTTTTTTACCTTCACCAAAATAGATCTTCCTATCGATCTATCTCTCTTTCTTTCAAGAACTTTAAAAAAAAACACACCCACATACATGCACGCGCACGCACGCACACACAACACGCACACACACATTCGCACACATACGCACATACACACCCACACGGATATCTTCTCGTAATCGCGAGTGAATCCAAAAATTCAAATAGGAATTATTGGATCCGGCCATCTTGGAATCACGAAAATTTCGAATAAACGAAATTACGTGGACATTATCATTGATATATGTCTCACGGAAAAACGTGAAAATAAATTGAGCGCTCCATTTGGAGGCTTCTATAAAATAAAAAAATAAAAATAAATATAAATAAATTAATTAATTCATTAATAAAAAAAGAAGTGCCTGTAAGCTAAAAAGTAATTGTTAAATGATAAAATACGAATGATTAACAGAAAAAAAATTACTTCGTGCATAAATAAATAAAACGATTTGTAATTGAAAAAAAAAGAAACGAAGAAAATAATAATAATAATAATGATAATAATAATAATATACACATAGAACATCGATTTCAAGATTTGCATACTCTGAACAAATTTTAGAAACCTGTTAGAGTATGAAAAAAAAACGAAACCGGCGACTATATGTGTATATATATATATTATTTTTCTCTAATCATAAAATATTAGTAAAAAAAAAAAAAAAACTGAAAGAATAATTGTTATAAGATAAAAATCTTGATACCTGAAACACACAGAAGACACAAACGAAAGATACCTACGTAAAAATAAATGAAAGTATTACGAATCAGATGTATAGGTGTATTATATATATTTATATTATATAAATAATATATATAATATATATATTTAATAATACACATATATATGTCAAAATATTATAAGAATATCTCGAACAAATTAACACATTGACACACATCGTGTCTTTTTTGTTAATAAAAAAAAAGAAGTTATTTAAAAACAATAACCAAATCGACGAATGTTGAAACGTCGCGGAAAGTGTATAATCTTATAAATTATGAATTAGAATGTGTGAAAAAAGAAACAAATAGTTTTAAAAAAGATTACCAATACTGTACCGAACAATGATACATCCAATGGTCCTCCAACGTCGACGATCCAAAAGACCCAGATTTTAAATTGAATTGAAAAAATTCATGATCGATCGATCAAAAATGTAGATCGTTCGAATATCGAATTTTTTCTTGTTCCCTCTTCTATTGGATAAGAGTTCCGACATCTTCTTCATAGATATCACTTGCCATATATCACACGCGCGCGTGATAAGAGAAAACACTGATCGAATAACTCAAAAAAATTTATTGAATTATTCGTCTCGGAATTTGTTTGACAATGAAAACTTCAAAAGGAAAATTTTCAAAGCAATCCCGATGATTTCTCTTGGAGGAGTTCACGCTTCGAATAATTTCGGAATTTTCTTTTCTCTAATCCTTTATATCTCACCAGATCACTACTCCGTTCGCGTGTAAGAGATTGTTTTAAAAAAATGTAACAAAACAGTGAGAGATCCGCTCAAAAATTTCAAAATTACTTTTGAGTCGGCCCAGCAAAAACTTGTTACATTTTGCAATCTCCATATATATGACGTACGTGAAATCACGTTTCATAAGAGTGACGAAAGAAAATATCGTAAAATATTTTTTTTAGGCCGGAAACAGTTTTGTCAAAAAATACAGACAAAACTGATTACGAAAATTGCCCAATAAATTATTGTGCGAGCTAGATGAAAAAAGATTGTATATAGTTCAACGTCAGAAATTAAAATATATATATATATATATATACGCGTGTGTGTGTATATATATATACAAATGATTGACCACCCACTCACGCGCACACGCACACGCACAAACGTTCAAAAATATTCTCATTCTCAAAAATCTTCCTCCATCCTTTCTTTTCCTCTCTCGCTCTTACACACATCCGCCCACCAAACACGCACACATTCGTACGAGTGTACTCAAGATGGCTAATGAAAATGAAATAAAATTTAAAAACGAGCCGATAAAATCGTTCGTCTTACCAAACCAAAAACGATATTTATCGAGGCTCGACTTTAAAATCGCATTTTCACGAGCTATCCCGAGTCAATTGAAAAAGAAAAAAAGAATCAACAAGAACAATAACAATAACAATAACAACAAAACAGAAAGTCTCGAAGTTATGTTACAGATGTAAAATGTATAAAACGATTGTACTCAACTAAACAGAAGAGAGAAAAAAATAAAAAAAAAAATAAATAAAAAAAGAACATACAAAAGTCGTGATAGAAATATTCACAATGCATTTAAACCTAATTGTTTCTGTCTTTTAACCCAATTATCTCTAATTACCTTTCGTCTTTTCAAATTACCATAATCTTACCAAAATTCACCATAAAAATATACTCAAATCCAGAGAGCTTACCAAAAGATACATCATACTCTTCGAGTTGGCTCTTCTTCGATCTTCCACCCCCTCGAAAACCAAAAAAAAAATAAAAGAAGAAAAAAAAACACGAAAGAAGAGAGAGAGAAAAAAATTAAGAGAGACGAAAGACGTCGCGATTCGCGCAATAAAATGTGCGCGCGATAAAAGTTCGAAATTAATCGAAACGAAATATAAAACGAAAATATAGGAGCTCTCTCTCTCTCTCTCTCTTTCTCTATCTATCTCTCGTCCATACTCCATCTCACTCAACCAAAAAGAAGAAAAAAGAGAAAGAGAGAGTGCACGACCGCGCGGATTCGCGCGTTCGAAATAATTTTTTAAAAACCGCGTACGCGTTTTTAAATCGCGAAAGTAATGTCGCGCTCTCGAGACAAAATGGCCAACGAGAACGACAACAACAATATCATCAAAAAAAAAACAAAGAGAGAGAGAGAGAGACAGAGAAAAAGAGAGAAAGAGAGAGAGAAAGAGAAAGAGACAGACAGAGAGAGTGAGAATGAGAGAGAGTGAGAGTGAGAAAGAGAGAGAGAGTGAAAGAGTGTGAGAGAGAGAGAGAGAATGAGAGTGAAAGAGGAAAAAAACAATAAAAACAAATCGATGCGCGAGTGTTTCGATCACCAACGCAAAAGGCGTGATGTTCGAGTTATAAGTCTTCCTTCTTGATTAGATCATCATCGTCGTCATCATTGTCATCATCATCATCATCATCATCTTCATCATCTCATCTTCATCATCTCATCATCATCATCATCATCGTCGTCGTCGTCGTCGTCATCATCATTGTCATCATCATCATCATCATCATTGTAATCATCATCATCATCATCATCATCATCATCATCATCATTGTCGTCGTCATCATCATCATCATCATCATCATCATTATCTTCTTTTCCTTCTTCTTCTACTTCTTCATGTTCTTCTTATAAATTTTATAATCTTCTTTCTTCGTTTTAATACAAAAAAAAACAACCTCTCGAGAGGGAGGATTTAAAGAGGAAGCAAAAAGAAGAAAAAAAAAGAAAGGAAAAGTGCAGAGAAATATGGCTGCAGCCCCGATCGAAAAATCGTCCGACCGTGGCGCGCTCTAATTTCTCAAAAAGTTTCGCGTTTCTTTCCCCCTCTCGAGTTACGATTATCTTTGTATGATTACGTTTTTCGTTTAAAAATATATATTTTTTTCTTTTACTTATCAGCGAACACACCCCGATATTATTGTTACATTCATATATTTGTTTTTGTTTCGTTCGTATTGACTTTTGTTTGGACTTTTTTTTTTACTTTTGTTTTGCTTTTGCCACGTTTATCCGTTAACAACAACTCTCTTCTTTTTCGATCGTCTCTCTCTCCTAAACACTCGGAGGGTGAAAAGACACAAGAGGGAGCAAGATAATTACAAGAGCAAAAATTCGTGACATGGCATGGTACAACAACAACAACAACGAAAGTCTAATAACGAGAAAGTACAATACCATGAGAAGAATAATATACTGACAATGATAATAATAATAATAATAATAATAATAATAATAATAATAATAATAATAATAATAATAATAATAATAATAATAATAGTAATTAATAATAAGAATAAGAATAATAAGAATAAGAATAAGAATAAGAATAAGAATAAGAATAAGAATAAGAATAATATTAATAAGAATAAGAATAATAATAATAATAAGAATAATAATAATAAAAATAAGCATAATAATAATAAGAATAATAAAAGTAAGCATAATAATAATAATAAATATAATAATCATAATAAATATAATAATAATAATAATAATAAATATAATAATAATAATAATGATATTAATAATAATAATAATAATAATAATAATAATAATAATATAGTAATAGTAATAATAATAAATATATACGTTTATATAATGTAATTTATATATATATATAAATATATGTAAAAAAAATATATATATATAAATATATATATAATATATGTAAGTCATACATATATATATATATATATTGAGAAGTAGAGGAGAAACAGTATTATAAATATATGTGTACAAACATATTTATATATACGAAGTATGTGTATATATATATATGATCTTCCTCTTCATATATATATACATATATATAGAGATAGAATAACACATATATATACATATATACGTATACATATATATATATATATGCGAATAAGTATATATATAAAAGAGAACTATATAGGTATGTAATCGGGTTAATAATCAAATATCTGATGTTTTATGCGTTACGAACAAAGAAGCGAGTTATGTACACGTGGGTTAGTAAAAAAAAATGGCCGGAGCTGCGCGAGGGGGTGCGTTAATAATTTGTCAATTATTCTCGCTAAATATACGTATACGGACGAGTACAAATATACATATACATTTGTATATAGGTAGATATATGTATATGTATAAAGAACGCGCACGTATAAAATGAAAATAAAGTTTGACAAAATAACTAATATTAATAACAAGAATAATAATAAAAACGCGCAGCCCTCGCGCATTTCCGTAAGAGTTAAAAAGGTGTAAATTACACTACCGAAGGAAAGCGTGGCATGCAAGACGAATTACGCAAAAAATGGCACAACGCAATGGAATTAAAAACTATCGAGTGTACGCATACACGGATATGGACAAGGGAGAAAAAAAATTATTTGTTTCTTTATATATATATATGTCGTTTTCTTGGGGCACATCGTGATTTATGCGCACGTGTGCACATACACACACACACACATATATATATGTATATATAAATATATAGATACATATATATAAATATAAATATATATATACATGTATGTATATATTTTAGAGATATATAGATACATATATATATACACACATATATAAGTATATATTTATATATATATATACATATATATATATAGAGAGAGATATATAGATGGGATGGTATTATTACGATTGTTTTGGTGCGCGTGGAAGAAAATAGGCTGCCCACGTGCGCTTTTATCGTGCGCGCACGTGGACTAGAAAGACACGTGACTATTTTTCGTTCGCCATTTTGTTTCAATCAAAAGAAAAAACTTTTACAATTCATTTATAAAATTCATCTCCATCATTACGAGTTTGACCGTTTTACTGTTTAGATTACCCATCGTGAACTTTTTCTTCTTATATATTTTTATATAGAGAAACGAAAAAATGAGAAAAAAGAAGGATTTTTTTTATTTATTCATCATTTTATTTTTCTAATCAATAAGATCGCAAGACCAATGGCCGCAAGAGAAGCACATGATCGAGAAGCGAGTTCGACAATGAAAAAGTAATACATGTACATTAAAAAAAAAGAAAAAAAAAAGAAAAGAAAAGAAAGAAAGAAAGAAAGAAAGAAAGAAAAAACAAAGAACAAACAAACAAACAAACGTCAGCGAAAAATCAAAAGGACAGATGTGAAATTTGTTCTCCGTATCTGTAATTTTGTTTCTTTTTAATCTTTCTCGTGCAAATCGATGAAAAATGGAAGAGGAAATGAGATTTCTACGATGGAGCATGATAATAACGCAAGTGATAAAAACATGAGGCGTATGTGGAACTGACTGGCCGTACGTTATCGACTTTAACATTTTTTTCTCTCGACAAGCTTATATTGTCAAGAAAAAAAGATAACGTGGAAAAAGATTTCCACGTATATTTCGTTCACGTATGGGTGAACACAGTAATTAAAAACTAAATTAAAAAAAAGGGGGGGGAAGAAAGGAAAGAATCTGGCGAACAAAAAAAAATCACGCCCACGACATCAAAATGGGGTGGGGGTGGGGGGACAGTGTGTGTATATCTCATCCTTTTTTTGGTAATCTTTTTCTTGTTGTTTTTTTTCTTTCTATTTTCTCTGGGATCCGAAAGGGTTTTCGTTTATCTCGTCCAGGCCCAATAGCAAGTAACGATCGAAGGCGTACAAACACGCACGCACGCCCTATATTTACTTTCTCATTTCATTTGTACTCTCATACGTGTGTTCTGTTTTGTCGATCTCTCTCTCTTTTTTCTTTAGACAGGATGCGCGCGATGTACACTTTCGAAAACCTTTTTGCCATTGCCCTGGGCGTGTCTCTTTTCTCACAACGGACATTTAAAAAAGAGAATCGTCTATCTCTCTTTTTTTCTACAAGCTGCGAACAACGTGGCACAAAATCCGGTTCTAATATTACGGCACGAACTATTATAATAATAATAGTAATAGTAATAGTATACTTGAGCACGTGTATCATGTATTCTATTTGTTCAATTTCTCTCTATCTCTATTTCTCTCTTAATTTTTTCTTCCCTGATTATTCGTGATCTCTCGCAAATCCGCCTTTCACAAAGAAAAAAAAAAGGTGGGGGGGAAAAAATGCAAAAAGTAGTGAACTATTTAATTGAAATAATTGACAACGAAAAGATCGAGCTGCCTAAAAGCAAAAAAAAAGATGGAATAAATTCGATATATCAAACGGGAGAAAATGGAAATCAAAATTGTTCAAGTATCGTAAATAAAAAAGTAGAAAAAGAAAAGTAAAAGAAATCGAATTTGCATCGACATTGAACCGTAAACCTGTATCGTCGAATAGAATATAATTCATTCATAGAGACGGGCCTGAAATGATCGATACATCAACATGCCGACGATTAAAATTATAAGAGAAAAAATAGCAAAGGTTTCTAAACTCTCTATTCGTTCATATCTCTCTTTAATACTGTCATTCACGTAGTCGGGTGTAGTCGTCATCTTCGTCGTCATCATCGCCATATCATCATCATCATCATCATCATCATCATCATCATCAAGAGCGCGCGCATGAGCGCGTGTTAGAATAAAACTATTCAAGGTAACAAAGTCTCTGACGGTGAAAAAAACGACCTCCGCCGTCAATGCGAGCATGCGTCCGTTTTATACGCGTGTCCTTCTCTCATTTTCAATATAAATAAAAAAAAAACAACAATTAATTTAACGAATTAATCTATCCAAGTGTATGATTACTTGTCACTAAGTCGGCCCGTCGATCGATCTTCCACAATACAAATTTCTATCCTATGTAATTATTCTTTTCTTTTTTTTTTTCAAAGATAGCCTCCATATTTTATTCATTTATTATTATTATTATATATATATATTGGATGAGTGCGACACGCGATATTATTTAACGGGCATCATAGTTGCTAGCATTGACAGAGAAAATCGCTCCTCTCTCTCCTGAATTACCTTGCTTCCCACGTTGGATCACCTCTGTGTAATTGGGCGATCACCTACTCTACTTCTTTCTCTATGTATGTGTGTATATATGTATATATACACATATATGTGGTATAGATATATACACACAGAAACAAATATACTAAGAGAAAAAATAGTATTCATTTAAAACGTAAGAAAAATTCTTAGAAATCGCGTGTCCGATAATAGAAAATGTCCCTGCTGCCCCCTCCATGTTCTACGAAAAAAGAAATAAAAATTGCTGATGGTCAACTCTCAAGATGGTGTCCTATTAAACACAGTATTTTAGAATCAATAAATATCAGAGGATAACAGAGTGGTCTTATATACTCTAGAAGAAAATTGTGTGTTTAGCAAAAAAAAAAAACTATGTTAACATCTGCTCGTTAAAGGATGCAGCTGTTACTGGCAGATGCAACGTACAAGAAAAAAAAAAGAAGAAGAGTAATATTAGCTGACAGCTGAATAACAACTATGTATTCTTCTATGTGGAATCAGTTTCTTTGTTGCCAAATGGCTGAAGATCACAGTTACCTAATCGACAATAATAATATAGATACAATCTTCGATGCGGTTTGATGACCATCCAGAGGAGTGTCATCGTCATGAAGAAGAAAATTAGGCCCCATTGTTATAGATGTACCACACCTGTATTTCTTTTCGAACACACACATTATCTAAAAATAGATATTACACGATTTGGACACATTACATTGTGGTGGAACTTGAAATGAAGTCCAACGATATAAGTTATTTATTATAAAGTTGTTGTTGTTGCTGTTGTTGTGGAGTATTTGGGATCAGCAAACGCTGATCAAGAAAAGAAATTTCGTGGTCAGAGAGAATATATTTCTTGGAATTCGATCGGAGACCACTTGATTGGTCTATTTCGATATAAAAATTGACTGGTACAGATTCGAGTTAGTCGTTATTGAAAATACTTCCATGGAAGAGATAAATCAGTGGCTATTAGAAAAGTTTACAACGTCGCTTCTAAAAGTTAGAAGTCAATGACGATTGCAGTAAAACGACAAGTTTATCGAGTCCAAGGTCAACTACTAGGTGTTGATACAGGGGAGGAGGGGGAGAGAAAGCCGCGCCCTTGTTTTTTTTTTTGTTAACTTCAAGGCAATCGCATACAGGAACAGCAATGAAGAAGGAGAAGATCTTATCTTCCGATATTATATATCTCTTTTCTCATGGAAGAAAATATCTTGAGTTGTCGAGCACACCTCACAGATGACGATGACGATGACGATGAAGATGATGACGACGATGAGACGACGACTGGACCAACTTTTTCAATCTGCATTGCAGAATTGCATACCTGCATTATAATTAGATAATATTAATTATCACGAAATAGGTAACCAATTTTAAAACGAATTTTAAACATTTCATTTCAATAGGAAAGGACACCAACGAGAGTTTCGCACCATTACCTATCTTATTTATATACATATTAAAATAATAAAAAAAAAAAAAGAGAAAAAAATTATTTTTCTAGATAAATGTATATATATATCTCTAGATAAAAGCGACGAATTAAATGTCGTGTTATCTCGTGCGACTCTAATTTTCCAGAGATTATATCTCTTTCTCTCTTTCTCTTTCCTCGATCACCTTCATCTCGTTTCGCTCTAAACGATCTCCAAATACCGGTGATTCTATTTCTCGTTCGATACTACTGCACTTAGGAGGGGGTGTTTCTTCCGCTATCTCACTGCATTTACTCGCTTCTTTTATCATGAAGTGATTATCTCTGTTCCTATTTAGCTGCTAATTTAGAATATAACTTTTAATAATATTAGTTGATAATAAGAAAAGAAAATCATTGAAATATGAAGATTCTAATTGAATTTACTCTAACTCTTATTCTTTCAACCGTGTATCAAGCGTCTCCGTCCAATCTGTGTGTGCTTTTTGAAAGAGCTCGAGTCGTTCTCTCTTCTTTCATTTTTCCTTTTCGAAGGAGAGAGAGGTGTTTTTAACCAGCGACGTCGCGTCACACTCTAACAAATATGTCCACGAAGTAGAACAAGTGACTATAAAAACAAAAATAATCAAAGAAACAGGAAAACAAATTCTTTTCATTCTTTAAATTAAGAAATCGGTGAAAAGTTCAAATTATCTTTCGTGGGACATTTTCATTGATTGCATCGTGGCATCGCTCGTTCGGATATTTAAAAAAACAAAAAAGAAAATTAGACAAGAGATTATATATACGTAAAGAGAGTAATATATATACGAGGGAGTGTAGTATATATGTCACAGAGGAACATAAATATATATGTATTCATATAACTGTGTATATATATATATATATATATTGAAGAAACAAGGAAGCTACATGCCCTGAATGAAATATATATATATATTGTGTGTGTGTGTATATATTCGTCATATATCTCATAATACATACATATATATATATGTAATATATATATATAATATATATATATACGTATGTAAGTCGTTTTTATTGGTTTTTTTTTTTTTTTCAGAGACCGTGCTACACTTGAACGTACCGGAATCTAAGTTTGTACCACGTTATCCGACAGCGGAGGGAAAAATGATGATGTTCTTCCCTCCAAAACAAAAAAAATCCTGACCCACCTGCGCAATTGGCACTCTCATTTTTATTTATTTATTTTCTTTAAATATTGATTTTACCTAATCTGACTTTGTCAACTCTTCTCAAACCCGAATGAACTCTCTCGAACGAACACACGTATGATAATATCTCCGCATAGAAGATATTTTTTTTCTTTTTTATCACAAAAAATTATATCTCGAAAAAAATCAGAGAAAATTTATTCGTAGTTCATTCGGTGAAAAGCAGTCATCATCGTGTTATCGTTTTGTTCGTTTCATTTATTTATTCTTTTTTCTTTTTACATTTGGAACCGTAATTTCTTCTTGCAACAATCAGCAAGATTTGCATTCGTTTTTATCTGATATTAATATCTTTCATATATATATATATATCTTCCTATCCAGAACGGTCCGTTTCGTAGTCTGATCGTTAAAAAAAAAAAAAGATAAAAAAAAAGAATAGAAAAGAAAGAAAAAAAGAAAAAACCTTTCCTTTTTCTCCGTTATGGCCAATTATCACAGTGCCCATTGTTACGGTGGCCAGATAGAGATGAAAAATGCCGTAGATGAGCCTACCTTGTGAGTCGCGGTGGGCCTGGGCGGCCTCCTGGGCTGCAAGAAAGACTTCGTCCGTCGTTCCTGGTGCACCTGCCACCGAACCCACGACACCACCCGCGTTACTTCGATCACCGGTAACGTGCCATGTTGCAAGGCCAGCTAATAAATTAAAAATAAAAAAAAAATAAAAAAATGGGTAAAAAAAAATAGAAAAAAAAAATAACGACAAAGAAACAAATTAATATTAATTCTCTATCATTAACTTTTCTCTTAACATACACACGCGCGCGCACAATGTGTGTGTGTGTGTGTGGGGGATTGTGTGTATGTAACGACAAACGCACACACATATATATGTATATCTTAACTCTTAGCCAACCTCGAGTTTTTCGCGATTACTTAAAAAAAAACAAACGAATCTAAAAATTATTTAAGCGCTCAATTATATTTTTCGGTAACACGATTTTGCTTAATGATTTCATATATTGTTCGTATAAAACATGAGATTAGAAGTATATAACAATCGTTTTTTCTTCTTTCGTAATTTATGCAAAAGTCAGATTTTGACAATTAAAAATATTAAAGATTACTGATGATAAATAGCACGACTCAAGCGCGAGATTAACGATTGACGATTCATTTTAATATTTTTTTAAACAGTGTGCTATCGTTCGAAGCAGGTCGGTTTATGCAATGCTGGTTTTCATTCATTACGATATTCGCAAGTATATCGCGTATAACCACTTTTTTTTGTTAGCTGAGCATACTCCAGATTTGCGGTGAAGATATTTTTTTCCATCCGTTACAGTTTGTACTAATCTGCGTTTTTTTTTTTTAATCTTGAGATAGCTTTTCTGGTGAATCACATCTCGGTGCTGTTCTTATTTTTTTCTATCGCGTTCAAATTATCGGTGTCTAATTTGAAATATTGAATTTCGTGTCACGCACATCGATCTATTTTAAAGTAAGGAGATTCTTCCTCATTCGATTGGCTAAGTGTTAACACATTGTTAAGACCGGCTTAATATTCATTATTTTATTAATCATAATCGTTTTGAAATAATACACAGGAATAGCGAAAACTTTCTAAATATAAATCAATTTTTTTTTAATTTTGTTCTTCAGATTTTCAATAGGAAAATTAAAAGCTCTGGAACTTTTGATCGATCTTGTAACTTGAAAGATTGCATAAGTTGCATGCACGTGCAAATACTAATATTTATTACGTCGGCCGGTGAACAATGTGTCCATATATAAATTTATATTTAATAACATGTGTGAGTGTGCGTACGATTAAAAACATTAATTTCGATCAAATTGTATCAATTTTCCCAATTAGATCTAATTAATTAATTATTACGTTTCTTTCGAACGTTCCAAGAATAGAGAAAGCAACTAATTAAATATCCAACTACATATTCTAAAATAATATAATAATTGATATAAAAAAGAAAACCATGTATAACCCTCTATAATGTCATGTAACTTTTAACAAACTCGTTTGTTAAAAAAAAAAAAATTAATTTCTAATCGATTTGGAATTAATCAAATTATAAAACTGTAAGCTTTAATTACTACTACTTAAAAAGTCTTGAAAAGGACTAATTGATTTTTTCAATAATTTTGAAGCTTTTAACCCATTTTCTGCATTTAGTAAACTTCATTATATAATAATATGATTATACCATTATATATATTCTATATATTAAGTATTACTTATATATACTAATATAAGTAGTATATATTGAAAGTACTACAACAGAAGTTAAACATACTAATATAAGAAATAATCACGATCTTCACATCGAATAATTCTTTTTCTATAGAAAAAAAAAAGAAGAAAAAAAAACAAAAAAAATTACAACTATAATGAATTATAGAGGGTTGTAATAAAAAGCCTACCTCTTCTATCTAAACGAGACATTAAACAAGAAAAGAAACAAAAAGAGAAAAGAAAAAATGCAAAAAAGAGAGAGAGAAAAAAAAGAAAGGAAGAACGAATAAATTTCTTCGTAATCACTGGCTTTTAAATTATTCTCAGTATATATAACAAGAAAGATAAAAGATATAACAATAATGATAATAATAACGAGAAATATAGGAACAAAAGGGGTGATATACTTTATTTTCATTCATTATCCATCATTAGAAGGTCTATTATCATTACTATTATTATTATTATTATTATTAATATTATTATTTTATTATTATTATTATTACTATTTTAATTCTTTTTTTGTCTTTTTTTTTATTCCTTATTGTTTCGTTTCCTTTCAAAACGAGGACGGAAAAAGAAAAATATTGGCACGATTTATCCGGCGAGACGGTCAAAATACGTCATTTACGTGATAAGACTAAAACGTAAGGGTTCTTTGCAGCAGAGAATTAGATAGAAGTTTATAAATCACACCTAAGAGAGAAAGAGAGTGAAAGAGAAAGAGAAAGTGAGAGAGAGAGAGAGAGAGAAAGAGAGGGTGTGATCGATTATCGATCGGTCAGTCTGTCTCTTATACAACGGGAATAATTTAACGAACGAACATTTATAAATCGCAGGGGTGTAAAACTCCCGACTAGACCAATTTTTTCTTCTTATTATTTTCTTTCATCATCTTCGCTCACTGACAACAAACAACGACGACAATGACGACGAGGACGATGACGACGACAGATAAAACGCGAATATCTTACACAATCGTTCATGAGAGCAATTAATGCTCAACATGTATATATATATATATATATATATACATATACACATACATACATACACGCACTTTCATACATATTATATACAGGCGACAGCATACATACTTTTCTCACGGACGCTTTTAATTACAATGCCAAATGCATTTATACACAGCCTAGCTGTTAAGTGAACTATATCGACACTTACAGAAAGAGAGAGAGAGAGAAAGAGAGAAAGGAGAGAGAGAGAGAGAGAGAGAAATAATGAATGTAATTAACACATCGTTGAGATATATATATATATATACCGTGAAATGGATCGCTTGTTCTCAGTGTGTGTATGTGCATGTCTCACACACATTTTTTTTTTTTTTTTTTTTTTTTTTTTTTTTTTTTTTTTTGAAAAATATGTCACATATGCATATGCAATTATTTCAAAACAATGCAGTGTTAAACGAAATTTATTATTATTATTAAAAATTGTTTAGAGTGAACAATCGAAGAGTTATAGTTAGAAAAAACACTATGTAGCGAAATTGAATTTTCTTTTTCTTTATATCTATCTATATATATATATGCATTGAAAAATATTCTACGTGAAAACATTAATAATAACGTGGTAGACGATACAAGTGTAATCTCTTTATGTAAATAGTTTGCAACAGAATGCTAAAAGATTATATATCCATTCATCTAGAAAAGTATTCTAGGAAGAAACAAAATTAGCACTTGCAGTATCTGTAAATTAAAATTAATGGGCTCTCACATTTGAGTTATCTTTCTATACAACATAAGTGATGACACATATACCGATAACACATTTTCAACGAATATAATGTTATACTTTTCCTTTCGGCTTTTTTTTTTTATTTTACGAATTTGAACTACATTCTGATGCAAAAAAAATATATATATATAATCTTCAGTCAAACTTCGAAAGGAAAAAAAAAATCAATCAAATTTGTTAAATAATTTAAGTCTGTCTCTTCTATTCTACTTTCTACTAAAACATTATTGATTTTTTTAGTAATATTTATAGTATTTTATGCAAGTACTCTTCGATTAATAATAATAATAATAATGATGATGATGATGATGATGACGATGATGATAAAGATGATAAATATTTTTTAATGCGATAGTCACGAAAATATTTTTATACTTTAGATGTACTAAGACAAAATTTACAAATGTCCCTTTTCTTGTTCCCAATATATACAAACAAACACACACACACACACCAAACAAGTGACATTTTACTCTAACACGTTTCATCGTACGTCGTCTGAAACAAATCTATAAAAAATTTCTTGACTATACATTATTCTACTGATCGACGCGATGCTGCATTTATCAAATAGCTTCATTCAAAAGTTTCAAACGAGGATCTATAAAGCGTCTCGCGTTCTTGTGCGTTAAACGCAAAACAAAACGATTCACATCAATTTGAACAAAGTCGTCTAAGATCCATCGATTTCTAATATCACGTGAATTAAAGGAACTTTTGACCCACCTAATGGGAGACTTAAAAAATAAAGAAGCCCAAAAGATTCAAAGATGTGTTAATATACAGAGTTATTTCTTATTTGTTTGTATGTCCTGCGATCTATGTATCTCTTGAAGAAGAAATTTCAAAGCTCTGGCTATATAGCGTGGAGATTAGAAAATATTCTTTTCTCTTTGAGTTTCGTTTGATCGTGTGTGTCCATGTGTGCATTTATATATGTGTGTGTGTCTTAATAGAAAGAGAGAGGGGGATAATAAACACGCAAAGGCCGAGCTTAAAGAGAAATGTTATATATATATATATATATGTACATATGTATGTATATATTACATACATACATATATACATACTCGTGGTACTATAATGCAAATGCACACACATTGAAGAAAGCTTGGGTTCTCAAAAATGAAGAATAAGAAAGAAAGAAAAAGAAAGAAAGATAGGAAGGAAGGAAAAAAGAAAGAAAGAAAGAAAAATGGAATAAAGATTTGTGAATTCGAGAGCCCAAAAATATTAATCAGAAGAAAAACTTAGTTACAACACATCGAACAGTCACTTGCTTCTTCTTCTTCTTCTTCTTTTTTTGTTCTCTTTTTTTTCGTTACAATTCATAATCCTATATAAACATAAAACACGATCGTCTCTCGCGTCGAAGGACGAAAAAGATGTTAAACGTTCTCTTTCTGTTTCCTATTTATATTTCATTAAGTTTCATATTTTCTTATTGAATTCGGTTTGACGACACGTAATAATATATGATGTAACGTAATATATCGGAAGAGAGACACACATACACAGGCGCGCGGATGACGCGACGGACGCACACACACATACACATACACACACACTAAGATTGTCTAGGCTGGACCAAGGTGTTAGGCTGTTGTCTCCATCTCCTCCTGACGACGTTCAACTTTTTCAAATAGAATTGGAGGGTCGACCGATTGATCCCGTACATCTCGGATGCCTGAGTGGTGCTAACGCCCTGTTGCAATATAGCTTCCAATGACATTTTAACCGAATCTAAACTATACTTTCTCCCCTGTTTGTTAGCCAGTGACTTAAGCAACGCGCCTACGTCAACCTCTGGCCTAGGACGTCTCGTGTTCGGCACTTTTTTACAATCGAGGAAATGGGACGCCCAAAGGGCGGCACCACCACCACCAACGTCCTCACCAACAACGACGTCACCAACGTCACCACCATCGACACCAACGACCACACCAACACCACCTACATTCCCTCTCGACCCTCGAGACCGCGCTCCCGCCCCCCCACCTGCAACGAGGAAACCCAAGCTAGTGTGTCGGCTAATTTATCCCGCTCTTTTGTATTTTTATTTTTTTAAATGATATACCAAGAAAACATAACAACGAAAGGAACCGCGACACCAAATCAATCAATCAATCAATCGTCAATCAATCAATCAATCAATCAATCAGATTTGCTTTTTCTTATCGGCCCTATTTCATGATGACAGTGACGATGATGATTAATAATGATGATTATTGTTGTTGCTATTCTTTTTTTTTATTATTATTATTATTATCATCATCATCATCATCTTAGAGAATAAATAGACAGAGAGAGAATGTGAGAAAAAGAGAGAGAGAGAGAGAGACAGACAGACAGATGGATAAAAAGAGAGAAAGAGAAAGATAGAGAATGAGTCCCAAATCCTAAAATCATGAAGATTGTCTGACGCAACACCTGATAAAGAATTCTAACTGGGAACTTAGAATTCTAATTCGTATGGAAGCTCTGCTTCTATCCAAGGACTCTTTTTGGATAGAAGATTCGCTGATTTTCGTATACATCTCTATATATTATATATATAAATATATATATATAATGCGTATATACATATATAGGCAAATGACCTGCTCTGTGCGAGACCCTCGTGTTTTAAAGTCTTTGAATATTTCAACCGTCCACCGAATAATATATGCTCGTCTACGTAAAAGCTAAGAGCTAAATTATTACTGCTACTTCTTGTTCTTTTTTGCTTTTCTTTTTTTTTTTCTCCTTTTTTTTTCTTGCAGAAATAAATATAGACGACTCGACGTTCGTTAAACCACATGCATTTGGCTACGGTCATCAAAATCCAAGATTAGAATCAAGAATGACGAGGAAAAGGGTGGGGCAAGAACAATAAAAATAAATTGAATAAATAAATAAAATAAATAGATAAGTAAATAAATAAATAAATAAATACAAAATAAATTAATTGATATAATTCTGATGGCTTACCAGGATGTTGAGAGTTATCATGGGACGGCCCGGCCCTATTCGTATCCTGCTCAATTTCATTCAAATCATTCATATCATCATCTAGGGTCAGATCCTCAACGCTTTCTTCTTGGTCCTCCAAATACTCGGACTTTGGCTCGATGAGATTATCATTTGGCTCGGGATTGTCGAGTGGTATCTAAGGATAAATTACGACTCGACGTTAATAAACCTCGTATTAAAAAAAAAACCGAACGAATAAAACAACAACGACAACGAGAAAAAAATTTGTACAAAGTATAGTGAAATTGTCTCGCACCGTTTCCCCTCTGCGAGAGCATGCAATGAGGCTAACAAGCAGCAGGATAAAGTACGAAGTTTAATATGCCAACGCGCGAAAGAAATTGAATATAAATGTAATCCAAGTTCCATTATACGTTGGCAAGAATCAATGCCTTTATTACATGATATCTGCTCTTCTCATTTTTTTTTTTTTCAATGATCAATCGATATCATAGGATGAAGACCAAAATTTTCTAAGTGAGCCAAAAGTTCCCGAGTGATCATAAAAATCATTTTTTCCAAACCTACCGAATCATCTGATAACTAACACACTTTTGGACCACCTAGAAGGATTTTTGGTGACCATCTTGTACAAAAAAAAAGAAAAGATTGAAAAAAAAATAATAAAGACAGGTGGGAGAATTGATCTCTCTAACCTGAAGCATCTCATCGGCAGGTTTCGTCAGCTGCGTCATTAAAGCTGACCTGCCGAGGGAGTCCGTGGGATCAGCGTTCGTTTTTTCGTCCGCGACAGGTGCTATCGCAAGTGCCGGCACGCCCATTTGTTGAGGTATATCGCTTGAATTCGATGCTTCGTGATTTTCTACGGAATTATCTTCACCGACGCTTCTTCTTCTAAGTCTTCTTCTTTTCTTTGATGTTGGACTTTGCGAGCCCTCCCTGTTGATTAATGCAATACTCGTTTTAAAAAACAATAGTCGCAGAATTTCGCAAACACCGTTTCTCTATTTTTTTCTTGTCCAACTACATTTTATTTTTATGACAGATATCTTAAAAAAAATATATATATAAAAAAAAATAAATAAAAAATGTAGAAGAAGAAAATATATCGACGTATCTCTCTCACCTCGAGGAAAGCTCCTTAGGTATTTGGGGACTGTGCGAGTCTTCGGGCAAATCCCCTATAGAACTTTGTGCCTGTCTAGGAACTCTGTTCCTTTCAATGGTGAGACCGGAAGACGCGTAGGAAATGTTTAACGGCGATGACCTCGGCTGTGGCGCGACTTTAGATACCCTCGAAACTGTTTTATTGTTACCACCGCCCGTTTTACTTTCCGAAAGGCCCTTAATTTGTAATGACTCGGCAGCCTTAAGGAGTGCCGTTAGTTGGTCTTGGGAGATATTCACTTCTCCCCTGTACATATAATCCATCATCGCCTTCAATTCTTTAAATTTTACATCTTTGAGTATGAATACAGGGTGCTTATCATAGTGCTCGCTGAGGAGGCCCTGAAATCAAATCAAAACATTCGTTATAATCATATCGTAACATACCATCCAAGTTGATCCAAGATAAACATGCGTATTATACGTATGCGTTAAAACTCTGTAACCCAAACATTACATAATACATATGTATATGAAGGAACTACATTAAACTCGTAACTCATACAGGCTGGACCAAAAGTTCCTGGATGATATTAAAAATGCAATTTACTCTACATCGAGACAATTCTGCGCCAATTTTCGTCGTTGTTCGTATTCAAGCCGGGCTTGCAAGAAAGCCTAAGCCTAAGAAACTTTCAAAAGGGATCGATTTGAAAAATCATCTAGGAATTTTCTCAGTTCCTTCCTGCCTGCTTGAACGATTCAAACAAAACAAAAATTATCTTCCGAAGATCAACAATTGCATCTTACGATGGAAAAACAAAATAAGAAAATAAAAAAACAAATAAATAAATAAATAAATAAAAAATAGGAGTCAGACGCGCATATATTAACAACGAAAATATTAATATATATTAAACCAATTTATATATCACACTGATGCTTTAAATAATGCTACAGTGTTAATGTAACTATAGTTTGAAATTCAATCGATATACGAAACAGATCCCGCTCCCTAAACCCTCCCCTCCTCTCCCCTGCCCCTACCACCAATGGAGTTCAGGGTAAAATCCCAGGGAAGTGCCCTGGAAAGCAGCCATCTTGCTTTCTCTGTATTGATCAAGAGTAAGGAGGGGAGAGGGGGTATATGTCTGGTTCTTGCTTCTCGCTCTCTCCCACCAGGAGAGAGAGAGAGAGAGAGAGAGAGAGAGAGAGAGAGAGAAGCAGCAGCAAGTACAGCAGAGCGGCCATCTTGTTTCAACACAAGCCCCCTTTCCCCTACAAACGCGCGATGGCAGACAAACCCCTTCCGTCCCTTCTCCCTCTTTTACTCTCTCTCTCTCTCTCTCTCTCTCCTCATTCTCTCTCTATCTATTATTCGCTCTCTCTCTCTCTTTCTCTTTCTCTCTTTCTCTTTCTCTTCTCTCTTTCATCTCTCACTGTTTATCTATCTCTCTCTCTCTCTTTCTCTCTCTCTGTCATTCTCTTTCACCCATGTATTTGGTATTGATTTGACTCTGACAGAGAGAAAAAAGAGAGGCATCGAAAAAGAAAGGAAAACAAAGAAAGAAGAGCGAGAGGGACGTATAAACGACACCGATGATCTCCATCCTGCAATACCGAATAATACATTTCTAATCCATTGAAAAGAGAAGATAAGAACAGAAAAAAAAGTTGCTTTATACCATAGAGTTACTTTTTTCATGAGTTAATCCGGTAATTAACGTGAAAAAGGTTATCTCATGAAATAAACCAAAACAAACCAAAAATATACGCACGTATAAATTTACATATATATGAGATAAAAATCTCATACGTACGTATGTACGTACTTATTATGTTCGCTATAGATTTTATATATATATATATATAAGATAATAAATAAGGAAAAAATAAAGGAAAACATGGTATTACGTAAAAGCGATAAGAAAAAACTCACCTCAAAATATGGACTGCACGCGGAGAGGACTACCCTGTGGGCCTTTAGGTATTTCCCCTCCGCTGCCAACGTGCAGTCGACCAGCGTACCGCTTTCATAAAGCGTGTCGAAATTTTGTATCAGTGTGCTCTGATGATTGTTCCATTTAAGGCAGAACTGCTGGTCATCCTCCATGTTCTCTGGTATCGTTTCCTCGTTTCTGCGAAATCAAAAGAGAAGCACACACGGCTATTGTTGGTTGATCGATCAGGAGAAGTTTGTCGTGTTGAATATTGATGCCGACGATGGAGTCGCATGTGTGTGAGTGTGTGCGTACGCGCGCGTGCGCGTCTCTCTCTCTCTCTCGCTCTCTTTTCTCTTTGGATGCGTGTACGAGAAGCCCGTAATCGAAACGACGGAAGACGAAATACGATATTCACGATCCGCCCGATGCTATCTATACTTTCCACGTTTAACAATTAAATCGTACATCGAACCGAACAGAACACAGCGCACTTACGGCACCACACGTTTCTATTTTTCCGTCCGTCTATCCGTCTATATCTATCCATCTATGCGTCTCTATTCGTCTATATTCTAACTATATCGACCTCTATATTTCTTTCTCCATCAATCTATATATCTATCTATCTATCTATCTATCTATCTATCTATCTGTCTGTCCGTCTATCTGTCTATCTTCCTTTCCGTCTCTTTCTTGCGTGTTCCTTCCTTTCCGTGTACCGCCTCTTCCTCTTTCGATGGAACACCAAGCACGCACGGCCGCGCGGTCTCGAAAGCTCCGGAACGAAGCACCGAAGCTTCCAAAATGGCCGTGTGATGCAAGCGCGTCGCTTAGAAGAACGGTCTCTCTCTCCTGGGCCTTTTCCTTTGTGCGTGTCCCTCTCGTAACGGTATAACCGTGCAACTTGGTAGTGGGGATGATGCAGGAGGACGCGCAAGCACCGCGCACGCGCACCACGGAAAGTCGACTTCTGCGCACGACTTGCGCGCCGACTCGAGGCCCCCTGGGACTCAGGGGCGTTTGCTCGATTCTCTAGGCCCCGGAAAAAAAATTTTCTATCCCCAATTTTTATTTTTTTCTCTTAATTTTGTCGCTTTTTCCTCTCTCTTGTTATTTTTGACTTATGTCGTAATGAAATTGTACGAAGGATCGATCGCTCGAGAAAGAGAGAGAGAGAGAGAGAGAATCATTACATACGCATACGTACGTACACATCTATAAAAAAAAAACTGACAAACGTGAGTCTAATGAAGAATAGTACGAAAGAAATGAACGAATAAATGTGACAGTCTAACCTCAATTTTTGTTTTATTCTTTATTTCTCTCTATAGATTATCCGTAAAATCTTTCCAAATAATCAGCAGAATTGCGAACGACGATCCAAACGCGGATTGATAATAGACGACGAGAAGTTGCCATGGCGCCTGGGGCTCGAGTTAATGAAATCCGTATATAGTAGAGGGACGACGATTTGAAGAAGAGAATAAAAAACACGGTGGAAGAAGAAAAAGATAGATGTAAAGAGAGAAGAGAAAGAGAGAAAGAGAGAGAGAGACAGAGAGAAAGAGCGAGCGTGTTGAATCGTGGCGCAACGAAACGAAACGAGACGAGACGAGACGAGACGAGACGAGAGAACAAGCTGATTTACGTCACCGGGATTTACATCAGAGAGACGCGCAATAAAGCGGCAAATCGATCCTGCCCTCTCTTCTCACATGCGCAGAGAGTCTAGAAACGCGGGTAATCCGCACGAGATGAGAGGGGTGGAAGTGGAACGGTGAGGAGGTGTGGAGGTGTGGAGGTAAAGGAGGTGGAGGGGGGGAGAGAGAGAGAGAGAGACGAACGATACGTTGTTGAAATCACACACGAACGAAGGAACGATACGAACGAATAAAGAGAAAGATGCGACGACGAGGAGAAAAAGAAAGAGTTAGAGCGACTGTCCGATTGCGTAATCTATTTATATTGTTATCTGCTGCCGGAGTCGCGTTGTTACGTCAGGACGGCGCCCCGGTGCAACGTGCGTGAAAGGAAAACAAATTGTTGACAAATAATTTCGTTCGATTTTGTATCGTTCTTGCTCGTCGTTCGCCCAGACGCGAGAGAAAAACATGACACGCCTCTCTACGGTTCGATTTTTTAGTCGGGTCTTCTCGGTGGAAGGAAAAGAGAAGCAAGACGGGAAAAGGAAGAGAAAGAATAAAAAGACGCGAGAGCGAGAGAGACAGACAGATAGATAGATGGGTAGATAGATAGATAGAGAGAGAGAGAGAGAGAGAGAGAGAAATACGTATGCGTACGTACATGCGCGAGAATATACGGTAGAGTAAGAGATCGAAAGAATGAGAGAGAGAGAGAGAGAGAGAGAGAGAGAGAGAGAGAGAGAGAGAGAGAGAGAGAGAGAGGAGACGTGACGAGACGTGGATGGCAATATGGCCGACGGCGAACTAGCACCCGGACAAAATGGCGATGGGTAAAAAGCTCGTAAAGGAAAAGCGCAAACGTTTACGTCCCATCGAACGATCCCGTCCTCGAAGTATTACGTTATACGTACATATATAAAAATGAATAAAAAATTAACACGATTTATCACCGAGTTAACCTTACAATCGTTACGTGCGACAGTAAACGAACCGAACGCGGAGGGGAAACGCCCGCGCCATGTCAGCCGGTCTCGAGAAAGATTTTCCGGAATTTTCTTCTCCAAACGCGATATTCTTAACGCGTAGAGACGTGTATGCACTTGATATATATATACCTACATACATATTATATATATATAAAGATATATACACGTATGTACGTGTACATTATATATATATATACATATATATATATATGTACATACATACATACTCGATTAGATTATCACTGATCCGTTGTTATTAGATTGAACTTGTTTCTTTTATATTGGCACTCACCTAATATAGGGTGTATAAAAAAGAATCTAATATCACAGCAATCGGGGGATCGGTGAAAAGTGGGGAAAAAACTCCGTGAGCGGACGTCCGAGCCTCGGCGTGCGTCTCCAGCGCTGCCCTTTTCAACAATGGCGCGGCACACGGTTGCTCGGTCACTCTCGCGACGCCCGTCAGAGAGAGCGCAAGTCTCGTTCTTCGTCTCCGTCTCTCTCGCTCTATCTCTATCTATCTATATATTCTCTCTCTCTCACTCCGACTAGGATTTTCAATGGTGGGAGACCCGAGAACCGATGGTACGAGGGGATGAAAGACGAGGAAAGAAGGAAACCTTCTAGAGCATGCGCGCTTTACCTCGCGAGAAAAAAAAAAGAAAAACGAAGAAAGAAGAAAGAAAAAAGAAAAGAAGAAAGAGAAAAGAAAAGAAGAAAGGAAAATAAAAGAAAAATGTAGCTATAGAATAGACGAAATCGTTCCTTCTTCTTGCTCTACGAAGAACGCGTTCTTCTTCTTCTTCGATATAGTCGCAAAAAATCTAGAATACATATACGTGTGTATATATATGTGTATATGTACACATACACATTCATCCGCACGCGTATATAAATATTTTATTACATAGAAATAATATATCATGATATATGTGTATATATATATATGTATATATATATATATGTACATATGTATATCTCGACCTTTCCTCTTCGATCTATTCGAATAGGCTTATGAGAAACATATTAACGAATAATGAGAATATTTGCCTTGTGTAAAAAAACCGGCATGTGTTTATGTCAACGTCCTTTTTGTCTTTCGTATCATTTCTTTTTTTTAGAATAGTTTTTTGTTCTTTCGCGATATTTTCGTAAAACTTATCGATCGTGCAACGGAAAACTCGTTATTTTCAAATTACAATGGGAGTACGCGTCGTATGTGTGTGTACATATATACGTACATATATACGTGTAAAAAATGGACGCTAACCTATTTCTCGTCATTAGATCGTAATCCATCTACATTCATTCATGTTAAAATATTCCTTTTTTCTTTTTTTATGCTCGCTTGTACGTTAAACTTATCGAGTCGAGTAGGAAACGAATGTTACGAAGATAAGAACGAAGGAAGCATGCAAACGTTAAGCCGAGAATCACGAGAGCAGATACCGGTAAAATAATAGGCAATAAAAAAGTGAGAACGTATATGTATTCGAAGACGAATCGTGTATCCGTCCCTGGATCGGGACCTGGGACACACGTACGTAATGGCCGACAATGCGGACTCGTTCGTGACAAAATGGCGAAAACTCTGTAAAACGTGCCGGAAAATCCGAACCTATTCTAGTCCTTGATCGATACGCGAAGTCATCGATTTTAATCGTCCTACGAGTCACTTTTTTCGTTCTTTCTCTTAAGAAAGTCGAGAAGAGGACGGAGGAATCTAAATTAACGACACTTTTATTGGATTTGAAAACGTCCAATTTGAAACGATCGAAATCGCCATGGCGGAACAAAGACTCGATTTTCTCCCCATAAGCTTTTCACGAATCTCTACGAAATAACCTTAAAAAATCTCCCTCTCTCTCTCTCACACACGCATACACACATACTCTCCTCTCTCTCTCTCTCTCTCTCTCGCTCTCTTTCTTTCAATATCCTTCATTCCGACTACGTTTCAACGACTGAAACTAAGAAATCTGATATGCGAAAGAGAAGATACGTACTGAAAGATTACTCACCTATATTGGCACAATCTAAATATCACAGGAGGAAAAACTTGGAAAAACTACACGTCCCCGGTCCTCAGCGTTCACTATCCGAGCGTCGTGGGTTCTTTTAGCACAATGGCCGTGGTACTACGCGTTAACGATCGACGAGTCTCTGCGCGCGGGCGGCCGGGACGCACGGAAACGGTCTGTCCCTTACGGGGAGACGCGGCGCAGAGAATTGAAATTAGTCTTCTGCGCAACCAAAACGCGAATAGTAGGGCAAAGAGAACGGCCAACTACTTCAGGGCCGTACCTACAAATTTTCTTACCCGTTCTTTGACGCTTGATCGATGTTAACCGAAAAAAAAAACGATGTCCTTTGATACTCTTTTACATTTGCAGGAACAAATTTAAGGTATCGCAATATTCTTCTTTCTTGTTCTTTTTTTTTGTTTTGTTTTTTTTTTGTTTTCTTCTTTCTTCTTTTTCCTATGACCAAAATTTTAGGTACGAGATAAGGAAACACGATCGACGAATTATTATCAGAGTCGTTTAAACTTGAAAATGTTTTTGGTGTTAGGGGATGTTGTTAAGTGGAATAAGAGATTTTCAATTTCTTCTAATAAAAGAGAATCTCTGTAAAAATGGAGAAAAGGAGGAAAAGGAACAATTCTCGC
>NC_066598.1:1042500-1067500 GCF_905475345.1 Vespula vulgaris | reverse complement strand
CCCCGCCTCAACCTTCACCTACTCGTCCTCTTTCTCTCTCTCTCTCTCTCTTCACTTCTCTCATCTCATCTCTCTCTCCTCTCTCTCTCCTTCCTCTCTCTCCTTCTCTTTGCTCGTTTCTTCTCGTCGTTCTCTCTACTTCACCTTCGTCCCCTCTCACCGCAGCGTCCTCCCTTCTCTTACTTCAACGCTGTTGGTGCTGCTGGTACTGCTATCTTTCTCTTTCTCTTCTCTCTCTTCTCTTTACTTCTCTTCTCTTCACTTCTCTACTCTTCTCTTCTCTTCTCTTCTCTTCTCTTCTCTACTCTTCTCTTCTCTTCTCTTCTCTTCTCCTCTCTTTTCTTTCTCTCTTTTTCTCTCTCTCTCTCTCTTTCTATCTTTTTCTTTCCTCTTTTCCGTTGGCAACCCTCTCTCGCCTTTCTCTCCCACCTCTCTTTTTCTCTCTCTTCTCCTCGTGCCAGCGCATCCTGTTTCTTGAAAGACTAGGACGGCTATGAGAGAGGGAAGAAGAGGGAACCGGAGGGAAGAAGCAAAAGAAAGAAGAGAGAGAGAGAGGAAGATGGGGGAATATAAGAACTCAGAGACCAAGAAAGAAAGAAAGAGAAAGAGAGAGATATAGCTTTAGCGATCGATTCTTCTTCTCTTCCACCGTTCCTTCGTGTTACTACTTACGTTAAGTAAGAATCTTTCGTATTTTTCGTTCTTACCTATATTACAACGTTGCATATTATACTCACGATCTTTCTTCAATTATAACGGTCAAACCGTTACATATACTGTTCCAGTTTTATATACTCGGACGAATAAGGACATTAATTAGAAAAAGTCTCGCACGTATATACGTACGTAACTATGTTTACGTACTTTAATGTACCGATTAGAGAGCGTACGTACGTACGTACGTACGTACGAAATCTTTTTAACGGCATGTCGAATCTACCGTGTACCACGTGACTCGTGTCTCCGTCGTACTTGATATCAAACAGAAGAAGCCCGATGGCGGGAATATTTAAATGGTACACACCTGGTTGTTTGGATAAACTCTATTGCGATCAGACGTATCCAGTTTATATTTACCCTATAAATGGAATGTCAATAAATGATTATGCTTTTCTCAACGTGATATAACGCGCGTACGCGCGCGTATACATATATATATTCATATATATGTACACTGACGCACCAACGTATAACGTATAAACGTATATATTACGTTAGAAAAAAAGAATTTCTTCTATCTTAAAAGAGATAACTTTGTTTTTTCTTTTTCGCGCAATTAGACAAAAACAAGTAAAAATCATTAACGATCATCGTTGACCGATGCAGTTGCATGGAAAAACTTTTTGTTTCCAATTTGCAAATGTCGTAAAAACCGTATGGAAGAGAGAGAAGAGAAAAAGAGAGAGAAAGAGACGCGTCATTACGCATGGACTCCTCGGGCTCTTATTCAGCTTGCTAGGTCGTGATCTCTTCTTTTGGTCCAAGGCCACGTAGAAGTTCTCTCATATCTCTCTTTCTCTCTTTTTTCCCTTCCACGTTCTCTCTTCTTCTTTCTTTATTTTTTCTTCTTTATCTCTTTCTACCTTCTTAACTTTTTTTTTCCTTTTCTTTCCTTCCTCTCTCTTTTTTTTATCTCACGAATCAATGATACATCGAGATGATAAGTTTTACGAGAACTTGACTTGGAATTATTATTTAACGAACGTAATACAAATATTTTCTATCTTCTTTCTGACAATTAATTGCATTTCTCAGGGATTCTACGGTCCACTTGATTTATTTTTTGTTCTCTCTTTTTCTTTCTCCCTCTCTATCTCTATCTCTCTATCCCTCTCTTTCTCTCTCTCTCTGTCTCTTTCTGAGTCATCATCCGTTAGTCGTCTTTCTTTTCCCCTCTCTCTTCTTCCTTTCTTTCTCCACCATCGTTCATTATATTCCCTCGTTCCCCCACCCCCGCCTCCATGTACGAAAAAGTAGTTTTGCCAGCGCTTCCTTCTCTTACATCCGTCTTCTTCTATTTTCTTTCTTTCTCTCTCTCCCTCCCTCCCTCTCCCCCTCTCACACACTCTTCTTTCTTTCTTTCTTTCTTTCTTTCTTTCTCTTTCTTTCTTTCTTTCTTTCTTTCTTTCTATGTACATATATATATTCTCGTTCGTATTCCCCTTATCTCTCGAGTTTCTCATTGTCTGAAAGGGCCATCTGTCCCCTCAGCTTTTTCATCCTTCGCTTTCATCCCTTCGGTGTTCGCTCGCACACAAAGAGACTCTCTTGTTCCCCGTTCGCCGCCCTCTATCTATCTCTCTCTTTCTTCTTTTTATCTCTGTCTCTGTTTCTCTCTCTCTCTCCCTCTCTCTCTCTACACCCTTTCTCCGGATCCCTTCTTTCTTTGCTCCTTCCGTCCGCCATCATGGCTGCTTCTCTTTCTATACTTTCTCTCTATCTCTTTTTCTTTTTTTGTCTTTTTTTTTCTTTCTTTCTCTCTCTCTCTCTCTCTCTGTCTTTCTCTTTCTCATTTTCTTTCTCATATATCTGACGAGATAAGACGACGGACTGGGGTCTCACGGGCCCTCTCCCCCTCCCACCCACTCTTCTTTCCCTCCATCCCACTACACTTCCTCGAGAAGGAAATCGACTTTTCTCCGTAGTACGAGTCCTCGTTCTATGCATCATCGTCCTCTTTCTGTCTACCCAATCGTCGTGCATCGAGGTTGAAACTATTTGAGGTTATAGCCGGTGGTATATACCTAAGAGCGGAGAGTACCGGTGGACGGAAATTAACGTCCTCTCGCTTGCGGCTGATCTTCGCGCGGGAAATTCAAAAATTTCGTATCGACAAATATCGATGAAATAAATATTGAAGATTCTTTCAAATTCCTTTTCTTTTTCTTTCTTTTTTACCTTTTAAATAATCTTTTTTCTAACTGCTTGAACGTTTCCTTACAAATCTATGAAAAACGAAGAGCTCGACGTTATTTGTAAAAAAAAAAATATATATATATATATTTAAAAGTGTGTCAACGTCGAGGAAATAGAAAACTGCTTCGAAATCGAGTTGACAAAAGATCGAGAAAGGTATATACGTATGTAAGTACATACATATGTACATGGTTGCGCGTGCGTCCACGAAGGAGCTATTGGTAGCGCGCGCCCGCGCGAATGTGCCTTGCCAAAGCGGGCAAGAATAAACTTTCCGGTCCACGTGCGACCTTGAGCAAGGCGATATCACCCCTCACGGCACGGGCCACGATACGAAGGGCGCGAGAGCCCTGATCCAACGAAGCACGAGGGTGCTTTTCGCGACCCTCTTTTCTCGACGCTTCAACCGGAAGTCGGATACGCGTTAGGAAAAAACCAGAGAGAGAGAGAGAGAAACGTGCAAAATAGCTTTCTACTCGAAGAAATCAAGAGAATCTATGTTCCTACTGAAAATAATTACGAATAAAACTTATTAACTCATTTTTTTCAATCTTTATTTTTCTTTCTTTTTTTTTTATAGTACTAGTTCGAATTTGTATAAAAAACAAAAACAAAAAAAAAAAGAAATTGCAAGCACGTAGTAACAATAACGATATAAAGTAGAGGCGCTTGTTAATCTTGAAAATAATTACTAACGATAAGAGAGACTTTGAAAGTGATTTCGAAATTGTTCGAAAAAAAAAAAAAGAAAGAAACAAGAAAGAATGAACACGCAATTACCATAAATCCTCGTTATTGTTGAAGCGTCCCATAGAAATACTCACGCGAGACGACAAAAAAAGCAATGTATAAGTAAAAAAAAAAAAAAACTACTGTACCAGTTTCGTGAACCACATTTGAAATTTCGCGGGCGTTCGTGCCGAAATCGAGATACTTCGGCTTCCTATCGAGTTCACTCGATTCCTCCTCTTCTTCTTCTTCTTCTTCTTTTTTTGTTCTTCTTTTTCGTCTTCTTCTTCGTCTTCTCGTAACGGTAGAAAATTCGAGAACGCGTAGAACCGTAATAACGTGATATTGTACAAGAAATTCCCTCTCTCTTTTTCTCTCTCTTTCTCTCTTTTTTTTTTCTTTTTCTACCTCTGTCATTCTTTCTTCTTTTTCTTCTACACGAGTCAAAGAAAGAATAATCTCGAAGTACTGTTGCTTCGTTGCTACTTCGGTAGAAGGAATCTTTCCTTTCTCTCTCCCTATCTCTCTCTCTCTCTCCTCTCTCTCTCCTCTCCCCTCTCTCTATCTCTCTCTTTCTACGCTCTTCATGAAATAGACGTTTCCGGCATCGAGTTATCTCTCTCTCTTTCTCTCTCTCTCTCCCTCTTTCTCCCTGTCTATCTATCTCTCTCTCCGTATCAAAAGTCTTCTTCTTCTCTATCAATCTTTTTCTATACTTCTTTCCTCCCTGTCTCTTCCTTTCCGACGTTATTAAAAGAAAATGGCGGAAAAGCTGAAGTTAGTTCCATATAAATTTTATATACACGTAGACACGCCCACCCACGCGTTTATATATCTATAATAAATATTAAAATAAATGCTGAATAGATAAACACGCGCGGGCACACACACACACGCACGCACACGTTATACAAATTTTTTGCACAGAAACGAACGTTTCTATACATAAATTTTTTTACACACATGCATGCAAATTTTTATTCTTTATTTTTCAATGTAAAAAGAGAGAAAGAAAGAAAGAAAAAAAAATAGGAAAAAAGAAACAATAAAAATAAAACGGACGAAATTTTTCGATAAACCTAACAATATATATATATGTGTGTGTGTGTGTGTATATATATATATATATATAAATGAAACTATGAAAAGAGAGTGGTAGGGCGAAGGGGAACAGGTGAGAGGCCGAGAGTGCTGCACCTTTCTCTCTCTCTCTCTTTCTCTCTCTCTCTTTTTCTCTCTCTCTCTCTCTCTCTCTCTCTCTCTCTCTCTCTCTCTCTCTCTCTCTCTCTCTCTCTCAGAAAGGTGAACGGAGAGAAACGAAGAAACGAAGGGCATTTGGAATGCGGTACTGTTATGCCTTACGGTACGGCGACAGGACGAAAATTAGGACCATGCGCTCGCGAGCGTGAGCGCGGACGCTCTTTCTCTCTCTCTCTCTCTCTCTCTCTCTCTATCTCGTTCACACACATATACACCCATACAACAACTCCTTCTTCCAATATGTTGTTGACCAATTCTTTCTCTTTCTCTTTCTCCTGTTTCCACCGTTGTTCGTGTTCTGCTTCGACGTCACGAAAGCTGGACTTCCTCCTCCTCCCTCCCCCTCACCGTCCCTCTTCCATCTCCTCCTCCTCCTCCTCCTCTTCATCCTTCTCTTTCTTCTCTACCTCCTCTGTTCTCGTTTTCGTTGAAACGGTACTCGCGATCGATCGATACTCCGCGTCATTCTATTCAAGATCCTCGATATTTCCTATATACCTATATATGTATGTTACGTGTGTTTCATTTGTGTGTGTCTGTGCATAATTATAATTATAATTAATTATATCGTATATGTCTATTAAGTTTTTATCAAAGTAACTCTAATTTCGACGTATGTATTTATAAATAATATAAATTTATAAATTTTTGATGACGATGGAAACTTCTCCGCTGTGAAAAAGGACATCGTTTTCTTTTCTTTCTCTTTTTTTTCTTTTCATGTAAATAATTGTTTTAAATATCTAATATATACACTGACACAATTCGTAATATTCGTATAGAAAGAAAAGAGAAAGAAAAAAAAAAAGAAACGAACTATTTATCTTAGTGTTTTTATTTTATTTTATTTTATTTTTATCGGTATCGTCGATGCGTAAGGGAAAGGAAAAAAGAAAAAGGAGAAAGAGAAAAATTTGTGGCAAAATATTTACAAAAATTGAGGCCACTAGTAGATGAAACAAAAGCAAATAGAATTATTCGCATTGTGGGAAGATACGTAAGCGTCATTGACGTGGATTATTCGTTAAGAATACTTATGGGAATAATTTTTTTTCCGATCTCTCCCTCTCTTTCTCACTCTCTTTTTGCTACTCCGAAGAGTTTCACCCTCATTCGATGTGAAAGAAATTTTTTTTCTTTTCGGTTCTCTCACAACTACGATACACACTCACGCGCATACGATATCTCGTTCTTGTTAAAGAATACATACATACATACATATATATATATATATGTATGTATGTATGTATGTACATATGTGTATCTGTAGGCCGATCGATCGAGAAAATTTTACTTAGAAAAATGAATTTTTCTTTAGCGAATGATATAACGAAGAGATCCTCGAGAATAACAGAGAAAAAGAAAAGAAAGAAAAAGAGAAAGAGAAAAATCGAGTCGATGTTCTCGCGCAGTCGAGAATCGATAGAGAACCCCTTCTCGTATTCTTTTCCCCCTTTTTCTATACTCCCTATCCCTCGAAGCTACACTTTCTTTAATGCAACTCTCTTTTCTCTTCCTACCCTGCACCCTTTCTCTCTTTCTCTCTTTCTTTCTTTTCTTTTTCTTCTTACCTTTCTTCCTCTCTCTCTCTCTCTTTCTCTTTTTCTTTTCCTTTTTTTCTCTGTCTATCTATCTATCTATCTATCTATCTATCTATCTATCTGTCTGTCTGTTTGTCTGTCTATTTGTCTGTCTATCTGTCTGTCTGTCTATCTTTTGCTTCGTAGAAATCGATCGTTAGTAAGGAACGACAAAAATAATTGCAATTCGTGCACAATAAATTATGCATTGATGATGCAAATTTAAAAAAAAAAAAATTAAAAGAACAGAGATCTTAGACAAGAAAAAAAAGCTTTTAATACGAATTGTATTTTTACTTTTTCTTTCTCTCTTTTTTTTTTTTTAAGAGGTAAAGAGCTTAATTTATTCCTTCTTATTTATTTATTTTTTTTTTAATTTATTTAAAATCTGTCTACAGGGAAAGGGAGATTTTAGTTTATACATCGGTAATAATTATGATTATATAGTAATTATAAAAGGAAAATAATGTTATGTAACTAGAAAAGTCCTTTGCCGATGAAACATTTTTAATCGTGCTGGAACATAATCCTCGAGATTAAAATTAATACGTACATATGTATTCTTTTTTACAAACCCCTTTTCGAGAATAATACATAGAAAAATATGTTATGAATATATGCAAACGTTATACCAAAATACGAAATATAATCATACATTGTTTATCTTGGCAAATTATGATCATTATCTCCGGGCAAAATAATAACAGTGATTCAACAAAAGGAGAGTATATAATTAATTAACTAACTGATATATACATATACATGTATATTGATTTATTAATACACGTATATTTAACTATACACCTCTTAAGGGCATAGACCCTTAAGAGATTTCAGAATAGTCGCACAGAATGAGAAAGAAAGCGGAAGGAAGAGAAAGAGAGAGAGACGATATCTATTCGTCTTCCCATTAATAGATAAACTTTAGAAATAGAATCAGAACTGGAGACTTCGAAGAAGACGTATTGAATAAATTACGAAGGCGAGATCGTGCCGAGAACGATCGATTCCGATTAGTCAAAAATTTCGAGTTTCTATATGCTACTGCTTCTCTACGTTCGTACGAAAGAAAATAAGAAACGTTGGATTACTAAAATCGTCGTCTCCGTTGTTGTTGTCATCGTCCTTGTCGTTATTGTCGTCGTCGTCTTGGCCGCGACTGCCACTGCTATCGTCTCCTCTTCCCTCTCTTTGTCCTCCTCGTCCTCGTCCTCCACCTCCTCTTCCTCCTCCTCCTCCTCCTCCTCCTCCTCCTCCTCCTCCTCCTCCTCCTCCTCCTCCTCCTCCTCCTCCTCCTCCTCCTCCTCCTCCTCCTCCTCCTTCTCCTCGTCCTCTTTCTCTTTCTTTCTCTTCTTTCTCCGCGTGAAAATTGGAACGGAACGGGTGAACGGAGTCAACGCTCCAAAACGAGCGTCCACGGAAAGTGCGTGCGAAAGATCGCCGATTCTCTCTCCTTACGGCGAGAAAGTTCGCGCTACCAGATTGAGAGAAATGCAGGAGAAAGAAGGAAAAAGAGAGAAAAAGATATATGTGTGTGTATATGTAAATATGTTTCAGTACTATCTCTAAATAAGAATAGAACGATTTATATACAATAATAAATTTCTTATATGAAATATATAGGTAAAATAAAAGTATGTGTGTGTACATATATATATACATATATATATATATATATATATATATGCACATATTATATGTTTAATCATGCATTTTTTCATCAATATTTCTTCATAAGGAATATATAAAATATAAAATAGTACGAAGTGTATATATGTATATATAAGTATACACAGTGAGAGGGGGACTTAAGTATTCGTATAGTAGAAACATATTTTCATAATCCTATAGAATGTATAGAATATATATATATATATACAACATAATAAATGTTTCAGAGTAATACTTCTTAAGTAGAATATAAAGATTTTAATATATAACAATATATCTTGCATAAATATTTCTTCACGAGAAATATATAAAATAGCAGCAAGAAAATTTATATATATATATAAATATATGATGTGATATAAATATAAAAGTATTGCCAGCGCAACAGAATAAAAAAATATAAGATATTCTTGGCCCTTGGATAGCTCAGTTGTTCAAGGAACCGAGCGAAAATTGCAAAGTTCCAGGTTTCAGGTTCGATCCCAGCCGATATTCTCTTGCCCTTCCTTTCAAAGTCTCTCGATCCCCTCTACCCTCCTTGCCAGTTCCTTTCTTCGTTCCTCTCATCCCTCTTTCTTTTATTCCCTCTGCAATAAAACTTTCTCCTTCGTTCTTCTTCCTTCGCACGTTTTCGAAAATATATATTAGACGAACGATGAAAGATATAGAATGGAGGAAGCAGAAGGCGTCTTCGGCAGACTGCCCTTATACCTTCTCGTAGAAGAAGCAAAAAGAAGTATAACGAGTTCTGGTAGAACTTAGGACGAGGAAAAGTAGAAGAGAAGTAAAGAAAGAAAGAAGGAAGGAAAGAAAGAAATAAAAAGAGAGAGAGAGAGAGAGAGAAATAAAGAAAGAAAGGAAAGAAGGAAGGAAGGAAGGAAGGATGGAAGGAGCGAGATGATGGGAGTTTTTAAGGTAAGGAAGGAGGAAGGAGGGTGGAAAGTAAGAAGAAAAGGCAGAGAGCACGGAAGCAGGGCGTAGGGTTCCGCGGTGTAGGGAAAGGGGCTGCTTGCCTGGCTGCCTGGCTGCCTGGTTGGTGGTAGCAACCGTGTTTCCGCTTACGTTTCCTCCCCCTTCGTGTCGACGGAAAAGACTCGGTAGGACGTCTTCTCTCGAGAACGCGGCGAACGACGACGGAGACGACGGAGCCGACGACGAAAGGAGAAAAAGTTCGAGCAGAAGGGAACGTCGATAACGTTGGGAAAAACGTAAAAGATGGTAGGCGAGGAGGAAGGAAGGAAGGAAGGAAGGAAGGAAGAAAGAAAGAAAGAAAGAAAGAAAGAAAGAAGAGAGGGAGAACGGGGAGGGTTGGAAGAGAAGGTTCTCGTAGAGGGTATAGAAAAAGGAAAAGAGAGAGAGAGAGAGAGGGAGGGAGAAAGAAAAAGAAAGAAAAGAGAGACGGAGAAAGAGATAAATATAAGAGAGAAAGAGAAGAAAGAAAGAAAAAAGGGGGGTGGGTCGAGAGATTCTCTCTTTCCCTATGAAGAAAAGGAAAGAGAGAAGAGAAACCGAGCGCAAGAGAAGAGAGAGGAGAGAGAGGGAGAGAAGAGAAAAGAGAGAAAAAAAGAAAAAAGAAAAAAGAAAAAGAGAAGAAGAAGGGGGAGGAGGGGAGTGGAAGAAGAAAAGGGGCCACGAGAAAATAGCGTCTTCGGCCGTCGGGGAGGAACGGGGAGGAGGGAAACGAGGGAGGAACGAGTAAATGGAAGGCAACGTTGGTTGAGAGAAAGAGGGACGTGCGCAGAAAAGAGAGAGAAGAGAGAGGAGAGAGAGAGAGAGAAAAGGTAGATGAGAGTACGGAGAAAGAAACGACGAAACGACCGGGTGGAAAAGAAAGGAAGTAGACGGAAGGAGGACATGGCGGTGAGGGGAAAGGAAGTCGAGCTCCCGTCCATAACCCCCCTCCCTCGCACATATATATACACACACACACATACACACATAGTACAGAAAACACACTGCTGCTGCTGCTGCTGCTACTACTACTACACTACTACTACTACTACGCTATTCCTACTATTGCTACTACCTCTACTACTACCTCTACTACTACTAATACTACTAAACTACTACTACTACTACGACGACGATTCTACGCGGACGGAGAGTGGAACGTCGGCAGAAAGACGGGGAAAGGTGAAATTGGACACAAAAAGCTCGAAGAAAAATTGAGATGAATCGTGGAAGGGAAGATGAAGGGATGGCGTTTGGGAGAGAGAAAAGAGAGAAGAGATGGCGAGGAGTGGGAGAGGGAGAGAGAGGACGTGAAAGCGACGACGAAGAGAAAACCCGGGACGGATGCTAACTTCTTCTTCTTCTTCTTCTTCTTCTTCTTCTTCTTCTTCCACTTCTTCTACTTCTACTTGTACTTCTACTTCTAGTTCTTCTTTCTATGGCACTGGGAAAGAAAACCTGAGGGATTTCGCTCCCTCTCTTTCCCTCCCTCCCTCCCTCCCTCTCTCTCTCTCTCTCTCTTTTTCTTTTTCTCCATCCATCTATCTTTTTCTTTCTTCTCCACTCGCAAAATCGCTTTTCGATACCATGAAAAGACGCGTACATCTTACGAACACACACGCAACACGCGCGCACACGCACACGTACACAAAGGTGCGCTCGCACGCGCACATACAGGTATAGATATATACGTATATGTTTCTAGCGTATGGTTTTCGATTTTCTTCCAATTCCACCGATTTTCGTGAAGAAAGAAAGTACACAGTAACTTTCTAAGCTCCTAAGCGGTTAACTCTCTCTAACGAGCATTTCTCTCCCTCTTTCTCTCTCTCTCTCTCTTCCTCTTTCTCTCCCTCTCCCTCTATAGCGTGTATTAACTTTAAAGATTTCTCAGTGGTTAACATTTTCTCGTTTCTTTTTCATTTGTTACTCTTGTTTATTAACAATACACTTTATCCCATTAACTCTAATATCGACAAGACTCAATTCTTCTTTCTTACCGTCCATTTTCTCTCTCTCTCTCTCTCTCTCTCTCCTTTATCGAACGCATTCCTTTTTTTCTTTTTTTCTTTTGTCGACGGACTATACTTTTCGAGTCAGTTCATTCTTATATTAAAACACAAAAGTCGAATTTAAGTTCGTTCTAATTGTTTCGTCCCATCGTTCGTTCCATTCTCCCTCTCTCTTTCTCTCTCTCTCTCTCTCTCTCTCTCTCTCTCTCTGTCCGTTCTGTCCGTCCTTTTCTCTATCTCTCTTTTCGAGTCCGTTCGTAGTTTATATTCGTAGCGAAAGCGACGCGGTAAGAGATCTTTATGGAACGGCAGTAACGTCGGAGAAATCCGCGAGTAGAAAACCTTACGGGAGAGTGTCATTCGCGAAGAGAGACGAGGAGAGAGAAGCGTCGAGAAAGCGTATCGATCGGTTAGAGACGATCGAATACGATGCGACAATCTATCGATCGTATTGCCATCAGGGATCATCTTTCCTTTAAGTAGGCGAAAAAAAGATTTTTTTCGTATTTTTCTTTTTTTTTTTCTTTTTTTCTTCTTTTTCCTTTTTTGCTTTTTTTTTTGTTTCTTTTTCCTCTCTGTTTCTCTGTTTCTCTCTCTCTCTCTCTCTCTCTCTTTCTCGAATCGACAATATACTTACGTACGTATATATGTATACATTTAATTTAAATTGCATAATTCATTTCGAGAATGTTAAATATTCAATCGTTTTAATTAAAATTGTATGCAGGTGTGTATGTGTACGTGTTCGGGCGCGTAAGTGCGCGCGCGCATGCATATGTGTTTATTTTAAAACTAACAAATACTACGAAGATAAAAATGAGATAATTGATATTCTGCATACGAGCCGTTTATGATTATAAATATGATTTAACTCATTTGATCGATATTAAAAAATATATTTTGTTCGCGTATTATTTTTGATATATTTTAAATCACATAAAAGAAAATTGTTTTTGTTGACGATATTAAACGTTGATACTGTCTCTGTGTCCTTACAGAAAATTTATTTTGAAATTATTGAAACGAGCGTGCGCTGAAATATCTCGAAACGAAAGATATGTCTATGACTGCGACCATTGGCATAATCACATGGCTCGTATGTACGTATGTGCGTGATCCATCGATGATATAGGCTGGGCCAAAAGATCTTTGATAATCTTCAAAATTGAATTAGTAATTATTCGAAACGCGTTCGTTAAGATACGAAAGGATGGAGGAAGAGAAAGAGAAAGAGAGAGAGAGAGAGAGAGAGAGAGAGAGACGAAATTGTTGATACGTTCCGTGTCCGGTCTCACTCCGTTTCTTCTCGAGTCTTGTTACATCCGGTTTTCTCTTCGTTCTCTCCTCGTCGTCGCTTTAATTGTACGTCTTTCCTTCTTTCACTTAATTGTTTTCCTCGAATCGCTGCTATACGACGATAGATCGACCGAGAACGCGAATATTATCCTTCATGGTTCAACGATCCTCAACGATCTATAATCATATTTGTTTTTATTACAAAATCTCTATCCCTCTCGCTCTAATCCTATTTGTACGTGTATATGTTCGCAATATTTAGAGTCGTGGAATATTACAATTTTTACTCAATAATTTCTAATCGATGAATAATTTTCACACGTTCATCTTTCCCTTTTTATTTACGTTTTTATTCGAAACTTCATTGTATTATCGATAATTTTGAAGAAGACATCACCGATCACATTTCTTGAAAAATTTCTATTTCGCACACAATCGCTTCGCATTGCCGCCGTTCGTCGATTAGAAAATATTGCGATATATTCCAAACATTATAGATACAAATGCATTTATTTATCTTTCTACATTTAATTACCAATTTATATCTTCATTTCGCGCGTTATCTAATATTTGTACATATTTTTTATAAATAAATTTCCACTCTATCCCTCTCTCTCTCTCTCTTTCTCTATCTATCTATCTATCTGTCTATCTATCTATCTATCTATTTATCTATCTCTTCGTTGAAGACCTTCAAGAAAGGAAAAAAGAAAAAGAAAATACGAAAAAGAGTAACGAAACAACGATCGACGGTACGATCGATATCGATCACTTAGAAACGATAGCATTATCACGACTATCCGTCCTTCTACTTCTTCCAACCGCGTAGTAGCGATTACGACGAGAGGTACATAAAGGATGGAAAAAACAAAATACCTTTTACATCGATACAAATCTATATACATACATGTACATACATATATATATATACATATATATATACATACATATATATATATATATGTGAAGAGAGAGATGGAGGAAAGAACGGTAATCGATTGATCGCCATTTCTTTCTCGTTATCGCGCATTATCAGGCTGCCTTTGAGCATCATCGGTGTCATGAGTAACCCAATTTCAAGATATCGATGTGTGTCTCTACGGATCATATACATATATATACTATATAGTATATATATATAGTGTGTATATATATATATATATATATAGGTATATGGTGTAGGGCATACCCGCTCTCTTCGGAAACTACGGGCCATTGAGAAAAAAAAGTGACAAAGGTGGTTGAAAAAGGGGGTGTAAGTACCTACGATGTGCCTGCTTTTGTATTTATCGACTCTCACACACGTATGTGTGTACCTACATTCGAAATTTCCACGCGTTCATTCTCTCTCTCTCTCTCTCTTTCTTTGTCGTTTGATCGATCGATTTCGTTCTTCGTTCCTTTCCGTCATTTATTCGCTTTATCTTTCGATTCGTAATACGTTCGTACGCACGAATTTAATAATTCTAATATATATATATTTATTACTCTACACATTTGTATTAAATTCTTTAATATGGATTCAATATGGGCGAATGAAAAAAGAAAAAGAAAATAATAATAGTAAAAAGATAAAGAAAAGAGAAACAAGTAATACAAGAGGAATAAAGTAAAGTGAATTTTTTGCTGATCGGATCGAATCGAATCGAATCGAATCGAATCGAATCGAATCGAATCGAATCGGTTTGGATCGATCGATCGGTTAATATTATAATCGGTAAGAAAATCGAATCTTTTCTTTGCAGATCAATAGCATATGTCTTGAAATGATCTTAATCATTATCGTTGATTATCCACATGATTTCGTTGTACGCAAGAGCACGAACTGAAAAACAAGTCGAAGGCTACGAATGTTGGGGGAAAGATAGCGAACTATAAAAACGAAAGAAAGAAAAAACGAAAGAAAAAAAGAAAGAAAGAAAGAAAGACGGAGGTATAGTCGGAAGAAAAAAAATAGGTAGAGGGTAGAATATTTTCTAAGGGTCGATCGACTAGGAAAAAAGGGTGAGCCTTAGACGCTCGCCTTGAAACTCTTTTTCCCTCTTCCTCTTTCTCTTTCTCTTTCTCTCTCTCTCTCTCTCTCTTTCTCTCTCTCTCTCTCTCTCTCTCTCTCTCTCTCTCTCTTTCTTTCTCTTTCTCTTACTCTTCGACTAAAAGACAGGTACGGTACGGGAAAACGAGAAGCACCAGGTGCACTTTGCCAATGTATATAGTACCTGCAAACGAAAGCAATAAGTAGTAGACAAGGCAGGTGTACCTAAGGTCTCTCGGAATTTCTTATGAGAAAACTAACGTAGAGCCAATAATTATTATATCATTAACATAATAATGATAATGATGATAACAATAATAATGTACGATATGTATATATACATATATATATATATGTTTCATTCGTGCGAACTCTTAAACTTTGGCTTTAAATGAAAAAGATGGCAAACACCGTCGATCACCGAAACAAACTTACAATGATCTCTATGAATGAAAAGAAACCTAGGAAACAACTGAATAATCTCTTGAATTCTTCAAAGGCAACAAACGCAAATCGATACAAATTCATTCTTAAAACGTCGCAACTATTCATCGATAACGAACATCGCTGAAACTATTAACTAGTCAAAAATATTTAACTAGTAAACCAATTACGTTTCAAAAGAAAAATAAGATATTGAACGGGCGTATAACTTATAAAAAAAGACGATAATCGTCCAACTTTTTTTTTACGAAACGCTACCGCACTTTAACTGAATAAACAAAATGAAAAATACTAATAAGGTAAATAGAAAGAAGAAGAAGAAGAAGAAGAAGTAGAAGTAGAAGATGATGAACAAGAACAAGAAATAGAAATAGAGATAGAGATAGAAGTAAAAGACGAAATAAAGAAAGAGAAAGATAGAGAAATCAGAGAGAGAGAGAGACAGACAGAGAGAAGGAGAGAGAAAGAGAGAAAGAGAAGAGCTTAAAGTTTCGACGTTATCGGCGCACGTCTAAGCAACTGATAAAAGTCCGTGTTCCTACGGACAGATAACGGTCGGAATGGCCCGTATAAAGAGTCAGATAGATAGAGGTAGATAAAGCACACGGTCCAACGGAACAGGTGAATGTCGTGGGGAACGACAGACCAACGCCCGAACTCTTCCTCTCTTCGACTCGTTATTTTCGCGCTCGCCGGATCGTCGATCGCGACTCTTTTCTCTCTCTCTCTCTCTCTCTCTCTCTCTCTCTCTCTCTCTCTCTGTCTCTGTCTCTCTCTGTCTCTCTTTCTCTCTTTGTCTCTCTCTTTCTCTCTGTCTATCTTTCTCCGTCGCACTCTACCTGTCATTTTTACAAAAGAAGACCCGAGAGAGTACTTTTAGTTATTTTATATTCTTCTCTCTCTCTCTCTCTCTCTCTCTCTCTCTCTCTCTCTCTCTCTGTCCTCTCTATTCTCTCTATTTTCTATTCTCTGTATCTCTTCGGAAGAACATTTCTTATCAACGTTTCCGCTGGTATACTTTATTTCTTAAAAGAAAAAAGAAAAAAAAAAGAGAGAAAAGAAAGAAAAATAATAAAAAGTAAAAGAGGACGAAGAAGAAGACGGAAAGGTGGAGGAGGGAGAAGAAGAAGAAGAACAAGAAGAAGGAAGGAAAGACGGAAAGAAAGAGGAGAGAGAAAGAAAGAAAGAAAGAAAGAAAGAAAGAAAGAAAGAAAGAAAGAAAGAGAAGGAATATATTCATGGAGACAGATCGTTATTGGGGCGTACACTACAGGTACGAGAAAGACCGAGTATGGATCGATCATCTCTCTCTCTTTTTCTCTCTTTCTCTCTTTTTCTCTTTTTTCTCTTTCTCTCTCTCTCTCTCTTTCTCTCTTTTCAACCGATAGTTACAAACGATTCTTCTCTCTTTCTTTCTCTTTCAACGCAATTTGGATATTGGAAGGACCAGTGATCATCGACTATAATTTTTAGAAAGAGAGAGAGAGAGAGAGAGAGAAAGATACTTGTTTTTTTTTTACACCATTCGCAATCGCAATCGTCTTTAATACGTTCGAATTTGGCGCGTAATGAAAAAGAAAATAAAAATGAGATATATGTGTGCATATACACACACACATACACATAAACGCTCGCGCGCGCGCGTGCATAGCCCATGTATATAGATCACGGTTCGATATCCAGTCTTTGATATATCTTCTCTGTATGTTACAGCGGCGGCATGGCTGGGCAGCACTACTGCCTACGTTGGAACAACTACCAGTCCAACATGACATCCGTTTTCCATCAACTCCTGCAAAACGAGGCCTTCGTAGACGTCACCCTGGCATGTAACGAAGCTTCGTTGAAGGCACACAAGGTAAGTACGAGAGAATGAGAGAATGAGAGAGATGAACTTCTCTGTCTCTCTCTCTCTCTCTCGGAAATCCTTTCTTTTTTCTTTTTTTTTCTTGTTTTTCTTTTTACTCGTCGCGTCTCTAATCAAGGATAGATACATTACGTTACATTATTAAATATATACGTATACATTATATATAGAAATAGCGATTGAATTTTCTTTTTCTTTTCTTTTTTTTTAATCTCACAAGCGTATCTAATTCCTTATATATGTATCTAATTCTTATTGAATAACATCTTCATACAATACCTGCTCTTTTTTAATTCGATTTTATATACCTTGCCTCATTCTATTTGCACAGGTGGTCCTCTCGGCCTGCAGTTCCTACTTTCAGAAGCTCCTACTCTCAAATCCATGTAAACATCCAACGATCATCATGCCGCAGGACGTATGCTTCAACGATCTCAAATTCATCATAGAGTTCGTCTACAGGGGCGAGATCGACGTTTCTCAAGCAGAACTTCAGGTGAGTGGGAGGAAATAACAAAAAAAATATATATATATATATTAAAAAAAGAAACACAAAGAAAGGAACGAAACGAAACAAAACAAAACAAAACAAAAGTATATAACGAAGTAACAAAATAAAATCGAATGTCGTATATACGATAAGAGCGACGATAATGTATCGATGACGGGGATCCCAAAATTCTCGCATTTTTATCTTATCGCTTATTCTTTTTCTTTTTTTTCTTTTTTCTTTTTTTGTCATTTTTTTTCCTTTTTTTTTAATAGTCTGTACGAGAAATTCACGTGCGTACATCTCGCGACACCGTAAGATGTTCTCCTTTTATATATATATATATATATATACATATATATATACATAACACGAGATTCTATTTTTCCTTTTCTTATTTCTTTTTTAATCGTTTCATCGAGAGATTCACGAGCGTACACCTCGCGACACCGTAGAATCCCCCCCCCCCCCCCGAATCTCCCCGGTTCTTCTTACGTACATACGAGATTCTAGCGCGGTAATTTTGATTTCACGTTTACCGTATGGATCGACACTTTGCAGCATGATAAATCAAAAATTTATCTCTTTCTTCTCTCCTTTCGTTCCACCTCTCGACTCTCTCTCTCTCTCTCCTCCTCTCATTTCATTCTTTTTTCTTTTTTTCTTTTCCGTTTCTTTTCTTTATGCTCTCTTGAGAGTACGCGGGCGCGCGCGCGCGCTCCGCGTCCCTTTATCGGTGTATGATGATGCTCGGCTGCTGCCCTCCTCTTCTTCTTCCCTTTTGCTTCCTCCAACGTCTATTTATCTACCCAGTGTCCGCCCATCGACCGCCTTCCGCTTAAGACGTACTATCTTTCTCTTTCTCTTTCTCTTTCTCTCTCTCTCTCTCTCTTTCTGTTTCTATCTATCTCTTTCGGTCTCTCTCTCTACTCCGAGCATTCGTTTCGTTTCGTTTCGTTTCGTTTCGTTTCGTTTAGTTTAGTTTAGTTTAGTTTAGTTTCGTTTCTCCTTTCTTCGTATGCTATAAATGAATATTCAGAAACGATAGAGAATGTTGTAGAATATTTTTTGTCTTTTCGGAGATCATCATTGATAAAGGAATACAAATTACACAAAGATGTAGCAACATTTCGATTATCAATCGTTTCTACGATAATTCGTAAAATTTGTCTCTCGACGTCTATATAAACGTCGACGCAACGTATATAATATCAGATAAGTACTTCGAAAGAGACAGATAGATAGAGAGAAAGAGAAAAAGAGAAAAAGAGAGAGGCGCGAAGATAAAAACTCTGGAATCGATGACGTTGTCGAGGAGAGAACGTTCGCACCATTCCTACTTGGATATGAACGCAGTACGTAGATACTACGAACGAGAAAACTCGTAACTCTTACGAGACGTTGTTACCGACAGGGTCGAAACCTATTCTCGATAGATCCTTCAGGAAACAGAGACCCTTCCTTTCCGTCTTCGCACTAACCCATTTTTAATATTATCTTGGAGCACTTGCTCCGGAATCTCTCCGTTTGACCGTACGCGAACATGGTCGACATTTTACCGACCGAACGGAAGACGGTCGGTAAGGTCGGTATAAAAGAATTTCGTGAAGGTTATCTCGAAGATGACGCCACTCGGTTTCAACGTAAGAGTGCCGATCTCTGAATTACCTACCGAAACGATTTGCCGGCGTTCTCTTTCTCTCTCTCCCTCTAGCTTTCTCTTTCTCTCTTTCGCGCGAGTTTCCCTTGCACTTTATACCGTTCCGTAAATAGCCGAAGAAAGGAACGTTCTCTCCCGGCCGAAGATAACGACGCGCACGTCCTCCGAAATGTCCGTGGCAACGCTCGCCCTCGCGAGTGCCGGCTTTTTCTTCGATTAACAACGTGTCGTATCGTCGTCGTCGTCGTCGTCGTCGCCGTCATCGTCGTCGTCGTCGTCGTCGCCGCCGTCGTCGTCATCGTCGTCGTCGTCGTCGTCGTCGTCGTCGTCGTCGCCGTCAGATTTCATTCTACCGCGTTGGTGCGAAAATCGAAAAAAAAAAAGAAAAAGAAAGAGAAAGAGAAAGAACATAAAATTTTGTCACGCACTCGCTCTTACTCGCGTACACATGTATACATAGCATATACACATACACACGTATATAGACCAAATACATACTCATACGTACACACATACACGCATACATACACGCGCGTACACAGAGACACAGACACAACAGAAGCAGCCTTTCTTTTCGTAGCTTTCGCGAATCGAGGGTGCAACGCGCGCTCGCGTGCGTGTCGCGTCGCTTTGTGTGTAAGTGGTGTGGGTACGGGAGCGCGCGCGCGCGCGCGCTCGCTCGTTCGCTCGCACACATCGCTCTTTTTCGTTTCGTCGCTCGCTCGTTCGCTCGCTCGCTCGCTCGCTCGCTCGCTCGCTCGCTCGCTCGTTCGTTCGTTCGTTCCGTTTCGTTAGTTCGTTCGTACGTACGTGCATGCGTACGTACGTACGTTCGTCATGTATAAACGACGTTTGTGTAAATTGTGCGTGTCGTCGTCGCGTGTGTGTGCGCGTTACAACCAGAGGAGTGATGCGTGTTCTCTCTATCTCTCTCTCTCACACTCTTTCTCTCTTGCGATGGTCAGAGAGGTTAGGTCTCTTGTGCACGACGAGGAGTAGTTAAAAGCACGGGGACAGGTGCCGGGCGACGTTCGATTGTTCTTCTTCTTCTACTTCTTCTTCCTCTCCCACGTTTAACTATCGAGGTAATGTAAAAGTTCGACACGGCGTTCGGCTTGTCGACCGAACGAAACGACCGCACTTTCTTATTTTCTTTCCCTACAAACAAATCGTACTCTAGATATGTATTTAAAACTCGTAAACGAAAGCAACGTGGCGCTTTGAGCTTTCCTTTCCCTCTCTTTTTCTCTTTTTTCTTTCTTTTTCAGATTTTATCTCTCTCTCTCTCTTTCTCTCTCTCCCTTTACCTTTCTGTGTTACTGCTTTCTCTTTCTCTGTTTATGTTTGCCCAAGAGACTCGACCTCTCTCTCCGTCCTCTTTCTATCTCTTTCTTTCATTCTCCCTCCCCACTCCTCCGTCTTTCTTTCTTTTTATCTCTATCTCTTTTTCTCTCACTCGCGCAAGTACGCCTGAGCCACGCGGAGAAAAGGTCCGTAACGCTTCCCGGCTTAAGGATGCCACGTGGCTTTCCTCCTCCCCCTCCACTGTTTTTCTTCTTCCACTTCTCTTTCTTTCTTCCGTTCTCTCTCTCTCTCTCTCTCTCTCTTTCTTTCTTTCTCTCTCTCTCTGTCTGTGCAATATACTGGAGATCGTCGAACGATTTACCGTCTGTAGTATAATTTTTGGAATGCGAAGGATACCTTGAATCTAGTCGACGATAATTTATAATCGAATTAATGCGTATTTGAATTATCGTAATTTATGTATTTGAATCGTCTTAATTCGTACATCTGAATTATCTAACGTTCGTGTACTCGAATATATATGTCCTTCATCTTAAAAGTTATAATTCTAACGGTATAATTAATACACTGGTACACACGTGTACGTTTCTAACGGCATGACTGGATATTTTAACCTATTCTCCATATATTTAACAATTTGTCGTTGTAAATTATATACTTGTAAAAGATAGTATGTAAACTCCATTGCGATATCGTCACTGCGATAACGTATTTATTCGTAAGATCTATCGACCCGAGTTATTTCGCGTTGTTTACTTTTTGTTTTTCCTTTCTTTTTTTTTTCTCGTACTAACCTACAATGAAACTTATTGACAAATTTTGTATCAATCAATAAAGTCAGATATCTCGTGTATAAATACGATCGATACGATCCGACGAATATCTTAGACTTTATTCATCGAAAACACTGTCGTATTTCGAAATGAATTCGATAAAGGTTTGTTCTCACTACGTTCGAAAAATGGCGCGAATATTCGAGACGTTTGAATCCGCGCGAGAAGCTACGATGCCAACTCGCTCTGCTAGCCATCTTTTTTCGTCGTTTATACTTTCCTCGTATACAAAATTATATTTCGCTCACTTCATCGGTGATCCCCTGGGCATGGTACGAAAGAGATAAGTTTGCCTGGCTATTTGAATCATACGATGTCGGACGACGAACTTGCACTACACTCTTTCTCTCTCTCTCTCTCACACACACACACACTCTCCCTCTCTCTCTGTCTCTCTGTTTTGAATACGAGCCAAATATAAATCGCCGACAAAAAGGGGAACCGACATCGGGTTGTTAGCCAAGGAATAAATGTCTACTCGCTGAGAGGTTAATAACGATGCAAATGTATATTCGATTCCGCCATCTTGAACCTTCTACGAACGAACATTCCATTTTATTCATTCCTTTAACCTCAACCGATTCATTTAGTTATTTCGATCGAGTCTATAGAATAAATTATTGGTGTTTTATGATCGGACGTGTCTCACCGAGCAGCCATTTTTGACGATCTACATCACCTTAAAATTAAGCTGCCTAACAACGAACGGTTTAAATATATTGCGTGCGCGCGCGCGCGCGCGCGTGCGGATATAGCTACGTAGAAAATCCGAGCGTACATTTTTTCTTCGGACGGATACATCACGCTCGAACGTTAGAACTTTGATGATTCGCGAGAAACGATCCAGATGTCTCTCCTTTGCCTCTAACGAAATTTTTGACCGATCCGCGAAAAGCGACGAACACTGTTAGGGAGACGTATGTAAGAAATTAATTCTTTTTTTTTTGTTTTTGGTTTTATTTTCCCTACAATACGATATTCCGAATCGTGATAACGTAGCAACTATTATACTTTCTATCTTAGAGCGTAAGAGCAATACGTATAAAAGACACAGGATCGACCCTGCCTCTCGTTAGGTTCCATTGTCCAGTAATCAAGGCTACTACCGCTATGTTCACCGCATTCCAGCGATTCTCAAATCATCCTACTTCCTTATCGAGCGAATCTATCGAATTGAGAAGCACTGAGAGAACAAATGGCGGTTAGTATTTTCGCGGGAGGAATTATGAAATATGTACATACGTATGTAACATGTATATTAATTATAAGTTTTTACAAGTCCTTCTTACGATCGTTTTATCGACGTTATCCACTCCACGCCTGTGGGACCTTCTTATCGCGTTGAATCGCATTGAAACAAAAATAGAAAAAGCAAAAGGAAAAAAGACAACAAAAATTGTCCAACAAAGTGCTACGATGACGCATCGAACGCGTTACGAGCTTAGTTACGTAACGTGTCAGAAAATATTATTAGTCTTTTTTTTTTGTCGTTTTTTTAGCAAGCCTATCACTTATTAACACCTTGGATTACGATTCGCTTTTTTCTTTTTCTTTCGACGAGACCGTCGTCGATAATTGAAGTTTGAGAACGTTTGAATTTCCCGCCTCTTTTCGCGAACATTCGCGTTAGTGTCGGCCGTCGCCTCGCGTCTCTCGAGCATCATCTACCCTATATATGTAAGCGTCGAATTCATCGAAGATGCGTTCCGCATCGATCTCTACGCATCTCTCTCCCTCCCTCTATCTCTCTCTCTCTTCATCCTCTCGTGTAATACACACTCAAAGATAGTTCCGATCCGTGCATTCCCCTCCTTCGCTCCGTCCGTTCCCTCCACCTCTTCCTCCTTCTCCGTCGTTCTCCCCTCCTCGTCCCTCGTTCTTCCGGCCGTCGTCGACGATGAGTTTGCTTGCTTGCTTTTCGAAAGCTCTACCCGCGCTTTTTTTGTCCTCCTCCCGTCCATACCATACCCCACGACCTGTTTGAACTGGATGATTGAATATTCGCGTCCTATCTATCGTCTGTCTCTCTCTCTCTCTCTCTCTCTCTCTCTATCTATCCCTCCCTCTCTCTCTCTTTCTCTCTCTCCGTCTCTCTCCCGTCGTATTTCGTTTCTCGTTTCACGAAAATGCGTGTAAGTACGTAACGCGCTTGCGCACGTGACTTGATGCGAGAGTGGCGGCGCGGTGACGACGGTGGAGGTGGGATGTGCGGGGGGAGAACCTGCTCCCGGTGGGTGGCTCGTGAGTTTCGTCATTTTTATTTTTTTCTTCTTGTTTTTTTTTGTTTCTCATGCCTTTCCCCCTTTACCTTTTTTTTTCTTCCTTTTTTTTTTGCGCGCGCGAGACTCCGTCGAGCAGAGGACGTGCTCGCACGCAACGATGCTCACGAGCGTGATTGGTACCTACCTAACCACCCCCCTCCCTTCCCCTTCGCCTCTCCGCCCCCACCCCTTTCTATCTTCCGTCCAAGATTTTCTGCTTCGGCCTCCAATTTAAGCGTCGCTCCGAACAATTTTTTTCATTTCTCTTTTTTTTTCTTTTTGCATTTTTTCCTCCTTTTTTTTTTCTTTTCTTTTTTTTATCTCGAAAGATAGGTTAAACGTTTCGGTTTACGTGTAAATCGTCGAGATGCTTTACGTAACCTTCTCGATTGTTTTTTCATTTGTTTATTTATTTATTTATTCATTCGATTTTCTTTCTCGTTTCGAAATTGTGACGAAGACATTCCGTCGCCATCTTGTAAGATTCATCGATCGATTACAGGAAAGAGAACGCGCTAAGCATTGGCGTTCTCCGATGACCTTGTTCACTCACGATCGCGGTATCCTTTCTTTCGAGAGAAACTTCGAAGTCCGTAGGGTGAGATCTCGAGAATCCGAGCGAGCTAACGCGGAGGAAGACGAAAAGAAAGTTGTCCGCGTATATAGCCGCTTCCTTCCGTGAAGAGATTTTATGCGACGCGCGATGATCTACCTTAGAACGTAATCTTATACCGAAAATTCCTGTCTAATTCGTGAGTACGAAATAAAAAAAAAGAAACGTTATATATTATGGGTAGGTAAGAAAAAAATATATACATGTATCGTCTGACGGATACTTCGTTAAAAAAAAAAAGAATCTAAACGTTTGAAAATTCGCGGGAAAGTCGTACAGTGACGTACCCTCTCATCGTATAACCCTTCTCATAATTGTTCTCTTTTCGTTTTTTCCAAGCTATACATCTTTTCTTTACTCTCTCTCTTTTTTTCATCGAACTAAATGTTAGTCGTTCGCGCGTGTGGCTCAAAGAAGCCGATCAAATTCATGGCTTCTTTACTCGACTGTACTCCTCCGTGGTGTTCGGGCCACGCTGTGCTGAATTCGCCAGCCGCCATCACTGCCGGCTCTCCGCCGTCGTACGTACGTACGTGTATAATACTCGATATATATGTATACGTAAGAGCGATAATTCTTTTCGTCGCGCGAACGACCGAGAACGCGAGCTCTTGCTTCGACGAGAAGAAGAGAGAGAAAGAGAAGATCGGTGGAGGAGAAGTAGGAGAAGGAAAAGGAGGATATTGTGTTGTGGGCTCGGTTGGGTGGGGGGAGGAGAGTAGTTCGAACTTCTTTCTCCTGACCGTATTATTCCTTTCGAGCCTCCCCCTCCCTCCTATCCTTCCTCTCTCTGTGCCTCCGTCATTCCCTCGCTCCTTCCTCTCTTCGTCCTCCCTCTCGATCGTTCGAGAAAGAGAAACAACTTGAGTAAAACGAGTGAGAAAGAGAGAGAGAGAGAGAGACTGAAAGCAAGCGAGTGCGAGAGGTAGGGGGTGAGAGGGAGGGAGAAAGAGAGATTAAATTTGTGCTTCTTTCGTCGACTGTACCCACGGCGGCGTGGTTTCTGCACCGCATCGTGTGCATGCGTGCGCGAACCTTCGCCGTCTGGCTGGCCTGCCACCATACGCGGCCCCGTTCTCT